>NC_134500.1:18597713-18782713 GCF_040206685.1 Ascaphus truei
CCAACAGAAATCATGGGGCCCAGGACAAATGAAAGGAGCAGTCCCCCCCCCCCCCCCCAACCCATAGCGCACCTACCACAGAAAAAAAAATTCGCACACAACTTTTACTTAACCCCCCCAATACATATAAAAATACACCCCCACCCCCAAATACATATACAAATATACCCCCACCCCCCCAATACATACTTCCAATACATATAAAAATACACCCCACCCCCAATACAAATACAGATCAGACTTACCTTGTGGATGGTCTCAGGTCAGGCCCGGTGGCTGGGGGAGGGCTGGTGGCTGCGTGGTGGGCCGGTGGCTTAGGGGAGGCCGTTGCTGCGGGGGGTGGTGGCTTCTGGATTGGTGGTGGGCCATGGCTTAGGGAGGGGCGGTGGCTGCTACTGGGGGGGGGGGCGGTTGCTGCTAGTGGGGGCGCGCCGGTGGCTGCTACCGGGGGCGCGCCGGTGGCTGCTACTGGGGAGGGGGCGGTTGCTGCTACTGGGGGCGCGCCGGTGGCTGCTACTGGGGGGGGGGGGCGGTAGCTGCTACGGGAGGGGGGGGCGGTGGCTGCTACTGGGGGGGGCGGTTGCTGCTACCGGGGGGCGCGCCGGTGGCTGTTACTGGGGGGGGGGCGGTAGCTGCTACGGGAGGGGGGCGGTGGCTGCTACTGGGGGGGGCGGTTGCTGCTACCGGGGGCGCGCCGGTGGCTGTTACTGGGGGGGACGGTGGCTGCTACTGGGGGGGGTGGTGGCTGCTACTGGGGGGGGCGGTGGCTTCTACTGGGGGGGGTGAGCATTGCTGCGGAAGGGCTGCGAAGAGCCTGACGTTGCTACGGGGAGCGCGGCTGGGGGGGGTGTTAGGCCGGTGGCTGCAGGATGGCTGGGGGGTGGGGATGGCAGCTAGGGTTGCCAGGTGGCGTGTCCAAAAATACTGGACACATTGCTAAAATATGCGAGACCCTCCCAATACATATAAACATATAGCCCCTCAACCAATACATATAAAAAATACCCCCCCAATACATATATAAAATACCCCCACCTCCCCCAATAGATGTAAAAAAAATATACCCCAAACCCCACCAAATACATATAAAAAATATACCCCCACCACCCAATACATATAAAAATATACCCCCACCACCCAATACATATAAAAATATACCCCAAACCCCCCAATACATATAAAAAATATACCCCCACCACCCAATACATATAAAAATATACCCCCACCACCCAATACATATAAAAATATACCCCAAACCCCCCAATACATATAAATAATACCCCAACCCCCCCCAATACATATAAAAAATATACCCCCACCCCCCAATACATATAAATAATACCCCAACCCCCCCCCCCCCCAATACATATAAAAATCAGACTTACCTTTGGGGATGGACTCAGGACAGGCCTGGTGGCTGAGGGGGAGGCCGTTGCTACGGGGGGGGGAAGGGGGGGAGGGGGGGCGGTGTGCCGGTGGCTGCAGAGGGCCAGTTGTTGGCTGTGGGAGGGTCGTTGCTGCGGGAGGGGGTGGTGGCTGTGGGCTTGGGGGGTGCAGAGGGCCGGTTGTTGGGGGGGGAGGGGTGCTGCGGGTGGGCTGGTGGCTGCGGGAGGGCCTTGCTGCAGGGAGGGAGGGAGGGGGGGGCGGTGGCTGTGTGGGAGGAATGGTGGCTGCGGGAGGGCTGTTGCCGCGGGGGGGGGGGGGTGTTGCTGTGGGGGGGGACATTGCTGCGGGGGGGCCTGGTGGCTGCAGGAGGGCGGTTGCTGCGGGGGGTGGCGGTGCTATGGCAGGGCGGGGCTGGTGGTGCTGCAGGGGGGGCAGTGACTGCAGGGGGCCCCACCGGCAGGTCACAGCAGTTGCCGCTGCAGGCAACTCTCTCTGTCCCACGCTGAGGCTGCTCACTCGCACGCCGGGCCTCCCTCTCACGCCTGCGCGCCGGACGCTTAGCCCAGCTGACTTCCGGCGCTGCTGTCGGAGAGACCTGCCACGGGTGCCCCGCAGCCACATAGCGTGTTTTTATTCTTTTATTAACGGGCATAGCTGTAGTGGGAGAGGGGGTTGGCCCGGTATTAAAGGGGTTGTACCCCATATGGCCACCCTTGACCTCACCAGGGAGGCAAGGGGTTAACTGGACTGCGGTCCAGGAATGTGGTTTACACCTTGTCATGTCAGGAAAATGTATGTTCCCCTGTTCCCATGTTTCATTATAATCCTGTATTTTAAAAATGTTTTAAAGTGCATTTCTGTATCTCCAGTTCTGGAGGTCACAGAGAGTTGATATTTGGCCAATATGTGGAGTCACTGTAGGCATTAAAAACTGGCAAATTTCGACCCACTGGGCCCACCAGAACGGAACTTATTAATATGTGAAGATATTAAAGTGTATATGGTATTTTGGATCTGCTCTGAAAATGCAGACTCCATCTGCTATGCTAATAGGTCAGGAAGGGCAGCCGGATGATTTAGCATAAGCCCTGTGATCAAAAGTTAACTGCCCTGATTGTTTACACTAGGAACCAAGTACTGATCAAAAGACTCTGCCACTCTAACTGTTTACCTGAGGGCGGAGAAGCATCAAACTGGAGTGGTTTGTAAGTGTTATATCTACACCTACAAACAATGAAGATCCTGCCAGATACTTCATCTGGTAGACTGGTCGTCGCCCCTGATTTAATTATGGGGCTACAGAAATAAGACCCTCAGAGTCCCAGTACGCATGGGCTAACTAGCTGGGGGGCATGGGTTAAACTGTGTTTCCACGTTAGGGATTGGATACAGATAATTGTTCACCAATAGTCTGTATTCAATGTTAAGAATAGGGTTACAAAAGTATATAAACTTTGTCAACCCTACAGTTTTTGTGGTTCTTCTGATTTCACCTTGAATGTCACCGGATTGCTGGAGAATTGCTAGCTGATACTTCCCCATTCCCCAACCCTAAGTAAGTGTTACCTTCTTGCCTGTTAATTGTACTATATTGCTGTATTCACCTTTTTAAGGAATAAATATATTTTATTATATCTAAGCTTCGTTCAGTTCAACCCAGATATTTGGTGTTTGTTATATCTTGTCATAAGTTACCGTGACAATAGCCACGCAGGGGGCCGTGAGGCCGGGCCCCTGATTCACCGGGCCCGGGACGCCAACCCCAACAGACCCCCCTGTTGGCGGCCCTGGACAGATATCATATACATACACACAGACAGACAGCATCATATACAGAGAGACAGCATACGTATACACACACAGCATATACAGAGAAATGGCATATACACACAGACAGCATCATATACAGAGAGGCATTTTACAGCCAGATCGGGAGCGATAACCGGCATCTCGCCTTGATGTAGAACCTTGGAAAAACTACAGAAACACAGATGGGAACTTATTAAAGCAAGGGTTCTCGACTCCAGTCCTCAAGACCCACAACAGGCAGGTTTTCCGGTTATCCCAGCTTCAGCACAGAGGGCTCAATCAGTCCCTGCTTCAGCATATGTGGCTCAATCAGTGACCCAGTCTTCGACTGAGCCACTGATTGAACCACCTGTGCTGAAGCTGGGATATCCTGAAAACCTGACGGGGGGGGGAGGGGCTTGAGGACTGGAATCGAGGATCCCTGTATTAAAGGAATAACGGTGCAAAACTGGGGCAAAGGGAATAATTTTGTCTGTAAGAGAAGTCTCCTTTGGTACACACTGTAATGAGATGTCTGACATTCTGCGTCTGCGCGTCATCTCTTTGCCTTTTTCCAGTTGTGAGTTGGCTTCAACCTTTCTGGCTAACAATATGCACCACGATTAGGAATACGTGGTTAGCCGCTTTCTTATTGGGCAAATTGGGAGCATAAAACGGTGTTGCGCATCAAAATAAACGTTTTATTTACATTTACACCCAGAGAGACAGGAGGTTACCCATTACTTTGCAATTAAAGCACTATTGCCCGAAAACTCCCATTGAATTCAATGGGAGTTTCAGTGTAATAATGCCCTGGTCGGCACTAGCGCAGTTTAATTAATAACCCACAGTGTGTCAAAAATTCGACAGACAAATGTAACTCCTTGGTGTACATTCACAGACTATGCACGCCAACCGATATACTGAGAGGCAGGCGTGTGTATGTATATATATAAGTAGGTCTGCGGGCCATGGTTGGTACCATCGGCCTTTACCTGGGTGTGAGCACACGGGCAGGGTTGGCACTTTCTGGGGGTATATATATATATTATTTGTTTAATAAAAGCCGTACCCTTTTGTACCTCCATATATTTGTAGTGTGTTTATTTATATGTATGTTTTGGGGAGGTGTATGCTAGGGCGTGGGGAGTTCCTGCCAGGCTCCGAGGCCACCTGAATTTCCTCCCCAGTTTCAGAGTCTTGGCTGACTCAAAAAGGTTGTCCTCTAGGATTCTCTTCTCTCACTGTCCATATCAGCTCCGCCCTAAGCCTCTATTTCTTTCTCTTCCTTTGAGGTGCGTGCCGTCCAGCTTTTCTACCCTCTCTCTGCACATGGCAGTCATCTACACGTCGCCTAACTCTACAGCTTCTACCTCCCCGTCATGTTCCAACTGCGTGTCCGTTCCGGTCCTTGCCAGGTTTCCGCGACCGTTTCCCTAACCCACGAGTAATGGGTTTCCCAGGCTTTGCATCCGTTCTGCAAAAAAACACTTCCTGGTTTGGGACTAGAAAGGACCAGGAAGTGCTGTTGTGTTGTTGCCTGGATCTGTTGTCCACTGCTGGACTTTTCCCCTACTAATTAGACCCTTCTCTTTCTTCTGGATCACCTGTTTATGACCTGTGCCTGTCTGACCTTCTGTTTGCTTCCCGCCTGCTTGGAACTGGGCCTGCTTCATTGCTGGGATCTCTTCTCTTCTGGACCTCTCCCCATTCCCAGGCCCTTACTTCCTCGTACAGTTCTCTCTGCAAATTCCACTGCGGCCCCTGGATGCAGACTGTTACCCCCTTGTGTCTCATTGGAGGGGTTGCTACCAGTTAGCTGTGGTGGTTATCCGTCTGTTCCTGTGTGCAATGCTGTCTGTATTATCACACCACCACCTTTCTCTTTGACTTTGAATCCTGGCTTTCCTTCTTTCTCTCTTCTGACACGCCTATCTTTTTACTGGGGGACTTCAACTGTCATATTGATGATCCCTCAGTCTCCTGGACATCTCACCTACTCTCTTTAACCTCCTCCTTTGGCCTCCCACAATGGACCAATTCCCGCACCCACTAGGATGGTCATTATTTCGACCTAGTCTTTACTAAAAACGGTTCCCTTTCTGATTTCACTATCTCCCCCCTTCTGCCCTCTGACCATCACCTCCTGTCATTCACCACCACTAATTCCCTTTACCCCCTCCTACCTGTTGTACTCGCTACTCTCGAGACCATCGCTGCATTGACCTCTGTGCTCTGAAATCTACCCTGAACGCTAACCTCTCTTCTCTCTCTCCTTCCTCTGAAACTGATAATCGTGTCAACTTTTGCAACTCTATCCTCTCCTCGTCTCGATCTGTGTGGTCCATCCCATCCACCCATCCATCTAACTCAAGGGGGCGCAAACTTATTTCCCTGCGCCCCCCTGCTGGCTGTCCCCTCACTCATGCGCCCCCCAACCCCAACTTACCCGCGCTCCGGCGTAATGACGTCACGTTGCCATAGCAACGTGACGTCACATGACCTCGCAGCGTCATTTTGACGCCGCGTTGCCATGGCGACGCAGGGAGGAAGTCGCCGGAGCCACGGTAAGTTAGGTTTACAGAGGCCCTGCAGCTCCCCCGGCACTTAATTTAAGTGCCTTCGGGAAGCGCGCGGGGCCTCTGTAAACCCCGCGACCCCGTCGGCAGTCTCACGCCCCCCCTGGGGGTCGCGCCCCACAGTTTGCGCACCGCTTATCTAACTCACGCCCTTTTCTAAATTCACAAACACACCTCCTTTGAACCTGCACATGCTCCTCTGAACAGCTATGGAGGAAATCTCACACTCGGGCTGATTGTCTGCACTATAAATTTCCACTTTTTTCCATCACAGATGGTTGTACCATCTATCTTGTTGCCCAAAGCACAATGCCTAGGAGGGACATTTGACTCCTCCCTTACCTTCTCCATTCACAGCATTGCTAAATTGATGCTTCTTCCTCCTTAATATTGCCAAGTTTCGCCCTTTCCTCTGTCAATCTACAGCAATCTACTGCTAAAACTAATGTATGCCCTTATCCTCTCCTGTCTGGATTATTGTAACAGTGCTAACAGGCAGTGAGGATCGGGTGCTCCTGGTGACGCGCCTTTTGCTGACAGGATTGTGCGCAGGTGTCGTCCACTTGCTGTCAGGCGACGGAGTCAACCACGACTTGACACTGACAGCAGGATAACTACTTAATCTAATTCACCTGCGGTGCTTACTCCGCCCCATGGCGATCAAGTGGGCTGATGGCAATCGGCATTTACTACCGTGCAACTCAGCGTGCATTGGCTCTTCAATCAAGAGGCAATCATTACATTCAGCCTTGTGCCTTTCATCTGACTGGCTAACAGTCCTTAATATACTCACCGATCCTTGCTCAAAATCGGCTGAGCATAGTAGTCCTTAACCTGCGACGAAGTGCTACCCACAAGCACCCCGCTTGCCGTGTCTTGTTTTGGCTTGTGCAACTGTGCTAACCTTGTCTTGTCTCCCAGTATCCTCGACCTCGGCTTCGTACCAGGTCGCCCGCCTTGTCTATACCTCAGCCTCGCGGTTCTGTCCTGTTTGTGGCGAGCACCCGTTGCACAGGCCTCCCTGCCTCATAACTTTTTTCCTTTGCAAACTATTAAAGATTCTGCTGCTAGATCTCTCATTATCCACCTACCTGTGTCCTTTCCACCCCTTTCACCTCCACTGCTCTCTCTCGCCTTAAGCATTTTTCCCTCGCTGCCCCTTACCCATAGAACTCCCTCACACTCAGCGGCGGATTTGAAGACCTTTAGCTTTCAATAAAAATAGTTCGTTTGAAAAAAAAAAATGCATTTGTTTTTCAACAATTTGTGAGATTATTGGTAGTGGATGTACACTTCCACACACACGTGTCCGGTATTATACACCAGGTCGAGCATTTTATAATAAACCATAACCCAACAATATTTTTTCACCCAACCATAATGCTAAATGAACTCATTATGCTATCTTGCACAGGATCAAGGTACCAGACAGGGAAAATAAGTTCAATAAAGCTGTTTTATACAGCAGGGACCCGCTTCTCGGCGATCCGCCGCTACGGCGGTGCCGAGAAGGGGACTGCCATGTTGCCGCCATGTTCGCGCATGCGCAGAACGGGCCGTCCCGGGGGTCGCGCATGCGTGGAATGGAGGGGTTTCCTTCTGTCGCTGGTTCCACTTTCCAGCGATTTTCGCTTTACGGTGGGTCCCCAGAACGGAACCCGCCGTATTAGTGGGGCCTTCCTGTACTGACCAGAGCTAGCAAACACAGCACAACATCACTAACGGAGCTTACACTCACCAAAACATGGGATGCAGGGGGGATCCTAGCTGACTAGGTGCCATGGGCCGCTTCCAAGCCTTACCTGGGGTTTGCTTCCATACTCCATCGGGGTGTGACCATCCAGGCCTCTGGTGTAATTCGCGGCTGAGCACTTTCAAATGTCCTGCTCAAAAGGCCTGCTCTCTGCTTCTCCAGCAACTCAGTCCCACAGCACAGGAGCACTTTCAAAACTCCCACTCCCAGCCTCGTTTTCGGGGGTCTCCAGCACAGCCTCGGAGCCCACTGCGTAGTTCACCTCCCCGACAGGATCAGACTGAGACCTGGAACACACGTCGGGTTCCCCTTTTCATTGATCCCCCGCTGCCTTAGGAAATCATGGTAAACGGGGCTGCGACCAATCACAGCGCAGATGCTGCAATCAGGATGTCAGGGTTGGAGGTGGGGCAGAGGCAAGTTAAAGGGCAGGGAAGGAAATACATATGGGCCATTGGGTGTAGTGCCTACCCGTGGGAGCTTGGCAACGGCTGCCCCGGCCGGCAGGATATCCCCCGCTGTGCTCAGCACCGGGATGTCTGGGGGAATGGCCAAATGCTCTGCTTTATGGGGCTATGGCCCATTGGCACGATCCCCAGCCACTTACCCTTTGTTCCCTGCACCTCCCCTTCCAGTCCCAGCACTTGCCAGTTCTCCGGACATACAGGCTGCACAACCGTTTTACCACGTCCAGAGACCTTGGCTAGGCTTTATGTGTGCACATTTCCTATGACTTGGTGCCCCAGCCATTACCAAACCAATTGCTTCCATAGTCAACTCTATCCTGTCTGCAGGCCATATCCCTAAGACCTGGAAAACTGCCAGAGTTGTCCCAATCTTCAAAAGTGGGGACAAAAACACTGTCTCAAACTACAGACCTATCTCACTTCTCCCAATTCTATCCAAAGTCATGGAAAAATGTGTCCACTCCCAATTAAGCGATTACTATACCAAGACAAATTTCCCTAGCCAATTGCAATCTGGCTTTTGTCCCAAACACTCCACCGTAACTACCCTGCTAAAAGTTTGCAATGAAATTCAGTGTGGAATGGAACGGGGACAACTCACTGGTGCAATATTCCTAGATTTTGCAAAGGCTTTTGATACAGTTGATCATGCTATCCTGCTTAACAAACTCCAGAGCTCTGGAATAGGGAAGCATGCTTTAAACTGGTTTCAGTCCTACCTATCAGGAAGATCCCAACATGTGTCCATCTCAGGCTCTAACTCCAACCCCCTGGATATCACCTGTGGTGTCCCGCAAGGCTCTGTTCTGGGGCCCCTACTCTTCTCAGTGTTCATTAATGATCTTCCCACAGCTTGTAAGGAAGCCTCAATACACATGTATGCAGATGACACAATCCTATATGCACACAGCCATAGCCTCTCTGACCTTCAACACATACTTCAGTCTGAATTTTTGAGACTCGAAAACTGGATTTCCCAAAACAAACTGTTTTTAAACACTGACAAGACTGTAACAATGGTATTTGGGACCAAGACTACATTTTTAAAGCTTCCAGCGACTGAGCTCCAGATTAGAACCAACACTAACACCACCCTAACCCCTGTCACTAGTTTTAAATACCTGGGCTTATGGTTTGACTCCCATTTAACATTCGGAATGCACATTGATACCCTGACAACCAAGACCTATGCCAAACTTGGGGTACTTTACAGGAACAAATCCTCCCTAAGTCTCCTGGTCAGAAAGCGTATCGCACAGCAGATGCTAATGCCAATTATTGACTATGGAGACATAGTATATGGCACGGCACCTCAAACCCACCTTAGCAAACTTGACACACTCTACAATTCAATTTGTCGTTTTGTTCTCCAATGCAACTACAACACACATCACTGCGAAATGCTCAAAGAACTAGATTGGTCATCACTAGAGTCTAGGCGCAAAGTTCACCTTTCCTGTCTTGCCTTTAAATTCTTTATGGGCAAGCTACCCAGCTACCTGAACAAGCTCCTCACCCCTACCACATGCAGCACTTATCACCTGAGATCAGACTCCAAAAGACTGTTCATGGTCCCAAGGCTCAACAAAGTATCCGCCGCTATTCCTTCTCTTTCCAAAACTGGAACAACTTACCAGAGACTCTCACATCCACCACCAGTTTAAGTTCTTTCAAATCTAAGGCCTCGGACACGCTTACCGCTGGCGTGCTGAGGCGCGCTGAGGCTCAGGGAAAGCAGGTGCTTTCCCTGGGCTTGCGGTTGCTTACCGCAAGCGCTCTCAGCAGGCCATCAGGGGGCGGTCCGGGGGCGGGCGCGTCACTGGCCGGGGGCGGGCCAGTGACGTCACGGAGCTGATTCGCCCTCATTGGGCGAACCGCTCACGTGACCGGCCTGTCTAGCTGGCAAGCGGGGGAATTTTAAATTCCCCTAAGACCTGCGCTTCCGCAAGCGCGCGGAAGCGCAGGTGAGCCCCTACTAAAGCCGCTCTAATTGCGGCTGTAGGGGCTCAGTGCTGAGCGGGAGCGCGCGTCAGCACGCTTCCGCCAGCAAGCGCCAAACATGGCCAAGGCCTAAGGCTGTCTCACATTTTAATCTGGTCTGTAACTGTTTCATTCGCCCATAATATATATTTTCTTTAACTGTGCATGCAATGTCTTGTATATAATGTATACCCTGTTCATTTATGTAACTGTATTTGTAACCATGTATTATTTGTCCTAACTCTGTGCCCAGGACATACTTGAAAACGAGAGGTAACTCTCAATGTATTACTTCCTGGTAAAATATTTTATAAATAAATAAATTACAGGGTATGCAAAGGGCTACTGGGTACATTAAAACGGTTAGCTCCGAGGTCTGGTGGCCGGATGAGTCCCAGGAAAGAACGGACAGGGGCCAGGGACTGGACGTAACCTTAAATATGCTGATCACTGGACCCCTTTCCGTCACACTATCATTCTCAACAATTGCTTGGCTACGATAATTTTCGCCCAAGTCCCAGTGGCGTAGCTGGACAAGCGAGGGGGGACCGGACAACATTTTGCCGGCTGCTCGTGCACATGTGCGATTGGCACTTGCCGGCTTCTCAGGTGTGATCAGCACTTGCCGACCACGTATGCGCGATCAGCGTTGGCCGCTTGCTTATGCGCATGCGCAATCGGTGCTTGCCGGTCGTGCATGCGCGTTAGGCAAGTGCCGCTTGCGAATGCACACGAGCAGCCGGCAAGTGCCGATTGCGCATGCGCAGTCGCCGAGCAGATCAGCAGATTCGCGCATGCGCAGTTGTCGAGCAGAGCAGCAGATTCGCGCATGCGCAGTTGCCGTGCAGATCAGCAGATTCGCGCTTATGCAGTTGGTGATATATATGGTCACCCTAGAGAGTGGGCCCCCCAAGAACCCGCCCCCCCCAAGCTATAGCTACGCCACTGTGTAAAGTGTAAAGTCCCTATTCCTGAACAAAGTTACCCAAAAAGTTACAAATTGCGTAACTTTCGCATCAGTTAAGAAAACAATGCTGTTTACTGCAGCTCCAGCGCCATTTATTATGCAAAATGTATGTGTGCTTTTGTACATACAGTAGACGTACACTGGCAGAAGACCTACATACAGAGATATGCACTCAGAATATACATAAAACACACAAGGAATACAGAGACAGGCAGACACAATCAGAACATAAAAAAACATATACAACCAGGTGAAACAGATAGGAATAGGAAAGCAATGCAGGCTCGTACGTAGACACACTTAAAATAAGCATATAACGGTTGTGTGTAAGCTCTGTGACTCAGGGACACAGCCTGTTCTCACTGTATGTGATGGCATGGTCATATTTTGTTTTATGTCTGTTTGTTATTTTATCTCACGCCCCCGCTCTCCTGCTCTGTGCTTGTGTGAACCTTAAAAAAAAAAATGAGAATAATGACAAGGATCCATTATTATTAATATTATTATTATTAACCCTCAAGGTCAAATTAGCTTTTGTTTATTTTACCCTCTGCTTTGGGATGAAACAAGACAGTTTGGAGTGCCTGTGACGTGTTGCATTCCATGTCATACATGTTGTATGTAAATAAGAGTAATGTGTGGTGGGGTTGTGGCCCCATGAATAGATTCTGAACAGCAAAACAGTGGCTGCACGCAGGCTGCATGCAGACTACATGCATATGATCGGTGTAAACATGCATTTCACGAGAGAGGAGCCATGTTTGTGTCTGCAATGCTGACAGGCGGAATGGGGCGTCTCGCCACTATGGTAAGGGGTTAACTTTACGGTAAGGGGTTAAACTTTTAGGAGTAAGGTTATGGATTTTAGGGTAAGGGCTCCGATTATAGGTTTTTAGGATAAGGGGTTAAGCTTTTAAGGGTAAGAGGTTAAGGATCAGGGGTTTTAGGAGAAGGGGTTAAGCTTTTAAGGGTAAGGGGGTAAGGATCAGGGTTTTTAGGATAAGGGGTAAGGTTTTAAGGGTAAGGGGTTAAGGTTCAGGGTTTTTAGGGTAAGGGGTTAAAGCAGCAAGATGCTGTAACAGGGTGAATCCCCTGTCACGTAATGAGATCCATTGACGGAGCCTGGGACTGCATTGAGCAAGTTAAAGTCAGAGGCCTGCCTGTACTGCCTACGCTGCTGCCTCCTTAAGGGCCTTTAAAAAGCCCACTGCAGGGGGAATATTAAGTCCAGGGAGACACCCTGGACTGCAGGAGAGATCACACGGGAACTACTTCTCTCAGACCCAGGAAGGTACTGGACCACTGTAGAGAAACAGAGCCCTTGGGTACCCCCACAGAGAGATCGATAGGAGGTGTTAGCAGAAGAGACACTGAAAGTACGATGAGAGAGGTAAGAGGAGATCCAGGATAGAGCTTTGATGTAACTATGTATTTGTAACCATGTATTTGTCATCATAACTCTGTGCTGAGGACATACCTAAAAATGAGAGGTAACTCGCAATGTATTACTTCCTGGTAAAACATTTGATAAATAAATAAATAATAAACTTACATGGGCCTCTAAGATTCTGGGATATGCCTATTCTGCTTGTCCTTAAACTCACTGTAATAATCAATTAAAAAAGGTCCTTCCACGAGGCTGTTTCTTTATCAGTGTTTGTAGTGGAGCAGTGGATGTCCTGTAACTGGAAAATGTTACAGCACCTGGAATAAAATCTCATTACTTTTATGATTTAAGGTCCAATTGCGAGAAGAAGAAATTTTTGGCAGAATTGTGTTGTCCTACTCAGTAATTCCTGATTTTCTCTAACTGTTCAGTGTGCAAAACCGCAGAAGTGTTAAGTATTATTTGTAGGGCTCTTCTATTGATATTTATTTACATATATATGGGTATGATGGGTATGATCCAAAGACACATCAAAAACAATAAATTGATTGTAAAGCAAACAAATGTCAGTGACATCATCATAAGGGTGAAGAAATTAAAATGGCAGTCGGCTGGAAATATCGCTAGAAGAAATTACCATTGCTGCATAAGATGGTACTTGACTGGATTTCAAGGGATATCAAAAGACCATGACAAAAAGTAAGACGGGAGGATGAAATCTAAAAGTGGGTTGGAGCAACTTTGAGAAGAGAGGCTTGTAACCGAAGTACTTGGAAGATTATCGAGGAGGCTTTCATCCAGCACTGGATCGACAAGGACTGAAGATGAAGTATGTATGTATTCTTATTTTCATGGTTAGCTGTTTGTGTTTAAGATTATATAGCCCACTTTAAAAAGGCAGGACTTCCTCCAGGAAGTTGCCAGCGCATGGTTTCAGATTGTTCCAGTGAGACTCCTGTGTTTCTGTTCGTTTGCACCCTGCCTAGACCCCAGCTGTGACCCCGAACTTGCTCCATTGCCACCTGCCTCGACCCCAGCTGGTGACCCCGACTACTCTATTCTCAATTCAGGACTCTATCGGTTCAGGTCAATGATTTGATATCCTACCTCAGCCCTGCAGGTCGCTTCCTGTTTAGAGACAAGTATCGTTACACACATCCACACAGTACATAAGTATGAAATAAAGGATTAAACTACATGTAACTACAATTTTGTTGTGTTTTTAATCAAATGCCTTTGCATATCAGATATTGGGATATGTCCCGAGTGTATGCACAAGTCATTATTTCTCTGATAGAAGGGTCCAGTGAGCTGGCCGCTGTAATATGGATTGTTCTTCATATCACAAATATCCGAAGTTACATGCCACAACATACTGTACATGGAATGTCCCCTGTGATTATTCAGCAACACAGCATGGTTGCTATACATATTTCCAGAGATGCTGTCGGTTGGGTATCAGGCGGAGTCTCTAACCCCACATTGCTGCACGATACCGGATCGTCCTACGGAGAACTACGGAGGGAAGAATACCCAAGGATACACATAAAATAGAATCGTCTGTCCGACGGGATCTTCGGGATACTGTCCAGCTATAGTACAAAACCCGTTCAACGGTCACTCTGGATGTCTCTAAAAATGCTGGCAGCACATGAAGAGGTAAAGTCTCCGAGGACATAACGGAGTCTGGCCGAGGATCTTTCTTCTACTGAAGAATACTTATCTATACAGGGTATGAAGACCTGTGCTGGACAGTTGGATGGCATCTGCCATCTGGTAAAAGGAACCTGCTGTTCCTATTGACTTGACAGGTTGAATTGTTTCACTCCAACACAGTCCCCAGATTTGGGCAACCATTGGTTGCTATGAAGGTTACCGGGGACGCCAGAATTGACATACAGACATTACAGAGATCATGATCAATGGAGATTCCCTATGAGTTACCGTCCAATCTGAAGTCTCTGTTTTGGCACCAAATACCATTCACACAACGCTATAAAGAGTCAGGACTTGATTGTCCGAAACATTGCTGTGACGGAGCTGCCCTGTAGGTGAAGGTCAGTTAGGAGTACTCAGAGTGCATTTTAGGCTGTACCAAACCCGCTGGTGTTTTACTTCTCCACATTCACAACAAAATATTGAACACACTGTCCCTTTAAGTCAAAACAAAGCATAAAAGAAAACCTTCCTAACGTGGAGTAGGTTTTACTATACTGCAATGGGCCTTGCTAACCAATTGGGTATTTCAGTTGTAAACATAACACGTCTAGAAATGTATAAAAGTCCTTATTTTGGTATCTGGTTAGGGTCCCAGCTGTCTCCAGGCACTCCTTGATTGTTGCAGGCCCGTCTGTGATGCAGGGTTTTGCGTCCCTGCTGTTTCCAGGTAAATCCCTCTGGGAACAAGAAGCCTGTGTCCCTGCAGGCTGGAGCTTGATTGGTGCTGGGTGTGAATCCCAGCAGGGTCACAGGCAATCCTCTGGGACCTTCCGCGCTTGCTGGTGTAGGAACAACTGTCCGGCAGTGAGTTCCTGCCTCTTAAACCCTGCTCAATCAGTAGTTTATTTAAAACAATGTAGCAGGCCTGGCAGCCAGGGTGGGTGTGGTCTCCTTATCCTCGCAGAGGGAGTGACTTAACTCGTTCACTCCCTCACAGTCGCTCATCTTGATCATTTTTGCTAATATGATGGAATAAACAGATTATCATTAAGTGAGTGCTGCAAACTTCTTGCTGCTGTTCTATGGAAAAAGTATGCAGCACATATTCGCTGGTTGCTAAACCCAAAGCCAAGGCGTGTTCCTAAAGGCCTATTCGATATGGGGCATTACTGACTCTATGCAAGACACTACCAATTCATCCCTTACTACGTTTAACAAGTATAAATACCTTCCCAGCATAAGAGTGAAAGCCAGCACAGGGATGAAGTCCTGCGTAATATGTTCTTCCACATGTATTCTGTCAAGGCAGATGTATGTCGATACCTGTGGAGCCTAATAGACGGATGGCAAATACTACGGGGGTATCAGAGTACCATTACTCTTTATGCTCTAACCTGGAGTACCACTACTTTTTATTTACAAACTTACAATTCCACTTTTTGTTCCCATGAGAATCTGGCATTTTACAAACATGCTGTTTACCATTTAGTTTTTCAAACGGAAATATTGTACTAGACTTTATTATAAGCAGGTACATTAGCACTACCGAAACCACTGTACTATACGTTAATGATGTGATATTTGTGAATGTTATATTGCTATTATCTTTCACCCCACCTGCAAATAATTTTGTTTATCACTAGCAAATGAATGCTGCTTTATAAAAAAGGAGATAGAGAATGAGAGAGATGGAATGAGAGAGAGACTGAGAGCGAGAGAGAGACTGAGAGCGAGAGAGAGAGAGTGACTCAGAGCGAGAGAGAGAGAGTGACTGAGAGCGAGAGAGAGAGTGACTGAGAGCGAGAGAGAGTGACTGAGAGCGAGTGACTGAGAGCGAGAGTGACTGAGAGCGAGAGAGACTGAGAGAGACTGAGAGCGAGAGAGAGACTGAGAGCGAGAGAGAGACTGAGAGCGAGAGAGAGAGAGTGACTGAGAGCGAGAGAGAGAGAGTGACTGAGAGCGAGAGAGAGTGACTGAGAGCGAGAGAGACTGAGAGAGACAGAGACAGAGACAGAGACAGAGACAGAGACAGAGAGAGAGAGAGAGAGAGAGGTGGGAAAGCAAGCAAAAGGGAGAAAAGGGAAATACAGAGAAAGGAGCTCCCCTCCCCCATAAGAAATAGAGAACGGTATAGTGACCGCTCTTGTGATAACCTCTGTTCACCACACAAGACATTCACTTTCTACAGAAACACATTAATAAAAGAAGCAACTTCGTAGCGATATTGTCTGCAGCATGCAAGCAATGTTAGCCTCCAGAACAGGGCCCGGTTCCCTTTGAAGCCAATGTGCCAGACAGTCCTAAACCAAGACAGACAAGCAACATATTCCGCATTGTCTCTTTGTGGTTTCTGCATCAAAGCAAAGAAGATCACGTTATAAACACACTTCTGCTCCCACCTTTGTCAGACAAACTTCTGTTTGATACGGTGTTAGACATGGAGTATTAACTTGGCAAATTGTTGATGCTAACATACAAGGAATGTGGTCTGATATATGATATATTGTATTGTATTGTATGTCTTTATTGATATATCGCGCCAAAAGTGTACTCGGCGCTTCACAAAGAATACAGTACTGGGAATTATAATTATACAATAAGTGCAGCAAAATCAGACAATAGGAAAGGAAATCCCTGCCCCGAAGAGCTTACAATCTATATTACATTATATGTATGTATCCCCTAATTCCTCCTATTTAAAAAAAACTCACAAGTTGACACAAGCAAAGTATTGTAGGCACAAAATGCCATGGTACAGTACATTAATGTTACACTCAGAAGGAAAACCCTTCAATATACATCAGTTTAATGCCAATGTCTGTACATCCTTGTTGCAGAGGTGTAATTGGGGAGGAAGGAGGAAGCCTGTAGATAAGTGAGTTTTCAACTTTTTTTTTGTTAAAAAACCCTATAATTATATTCTGCGTCTGAGATCAGATGTATTTTAAGGAACCCCAACCATCTCTAATAGCGCGCCTGAGATCAGATGCATTGTAAGGAACCCCAAACCTCTCTAATAGCGCGTCTGTGACCAGATGCATTGTAAGGAACCCCAACCCTCTCTAATAGCGCGTCAGTGATCAGATGCATTGTAAGGAACCCCAACCCTTTCTAATAGCGAGTCTGTGACCAGATGCATTGTAAGGAACCCCAACCCTCTCTAATAGCGCGTCTGAGATCAGATGCATTGTAAGGAACCCCAAACCTCTCTAATAGCGCGTCTGTGATCAGATGCATTGTAAGGAACCCCAACCCTCTCTAATAGCGCGTCAGTGATCAGATGCATTGTAAGGAACCCCAACCCTCTCTAATAGCGCGTCTGTGATCAGATGCATTGTAAGGAACCCCAAACCTCTCTAATAGCGCGTCTGTGATCAGATGCATTGTAAGGAACCCCAATCTTCTCTAATAGTGCGTCTGAGATCAGATGCATTGTAAAGTATTCTGTATTTGGTAGGGGTCCATGATAAAATGTATAAGAAGCAAAAGGTGACACTGAGCGCCAGCGGCGGATTTCAAAATACGCTGCCCCTAGGCACTTGCCCCTAGCACCCTCCTGCTCCTTTGAATCCCAGCATCAAATGACGCTGCAGATGACACCAACGTAACGACGCACGGCGGCGCATTGCCGCGGAAACGTGACATCATGACGTCATTTAACGTCACGACATCACATTGCCATGGCTACGAGACGCCATGTGACATCACGTTGGTGCCGTCCGCGACGTCATTAGCTGGGATTCCAAAGGCGCAGGAGGGCGGCAGGACACATGGAAGGGCCTTCCCATTTGGTCCGATAGGCCCGAGAGCGCGGCAAAAGCATATGGGGGCGGCAATTTGTGCCGCCCCAAATGTTGCCGCCCTAGGTCCTGGGTTAGCGGGCCTAATGGGAAATCTGATACTGCTGAGTGCTCATTTGCATGGCATTACCCAGAATCCCTGACTGCAGTGGAATGTGCTCACAAGTGATATTTTAATTTTCTGTATTTGGTACAATTTTCAAATGACCTGAACATTTCAGGGAACCCTTTAGGGATGCTTCGGGGAACCCTTGTTGGAAAAACACTGCAGTACAGTAGTGCACACTTAATACTTATGCAGCAAAACACAATTTCCTTAGATAAAATAGATATTTTCAGCATAACATTAAAGTTGATGATAACGCTCAAGAGATAACTGTTGCTGAAATATATCTTTTTCTAAAGCACGTATCACAGATTGCACAGTGAAACAAAGCATTGTAAATAATTTAACATTTTATCATTTAGATGCAATATTTAGAGGGGGTAGTCCCCTCTAAACCTTCGCCTGAAAGGTGCTCACTGCTCATGAAGAATTTTATGATATTCCCCCTCTTCAATGGCGTGCATTATTCTGTGTTTTCATTGGAACCCGTTAAAACCATAACCCAGCTGTGTAATCACAGGCCCAAAGAAAATACTTTTAAAATACACTTAATGCCAAGACGGATCCACAGCTTCATTTACGAGAGAATCAAAATATGTTGTTTATTGCAGAAGAAATACATTTATTGACATTTCAAATACTCAGTCAAAACATGCAGCTAAATCTACATAATAGAAACGCAGAAGAAATTTGAGCTAAATCTGACTGGATTATAGTTGTGGATTATCTAAAAGCTATATTGCTGTGTATGTTTTATTTAACAAGAGACAGCATTGAAGTATTTTTGTACGGCGTGCCAAAAAAGCTTATTCAACATGAATACATTCGGTAATTATTTGTAATTGTCTTGGCAAATATATTTGAAACATTTTTTTCTCTACTTTACACTGAATTTGGGGATTATTGTAGTTGCCTTATGTCCAGTGTTTACAGAACATACACTGACATATTGTTGGATGTGGTGTTGTTTCATTGTGAATGATATGCAATAAGGGTACGGTTATCTATTTTTGTAGTTATGCCCATGGTAAGGCCAAACTACATCCATCTTTAAATGATCATGAATGATGGCAAATGAGAAACTAGTCAGTGATTAAGTCACATGTGTAAGGACCAGCTCCTCTATTGAACTATCCTTTGAAGAATCTGTACACTGATCCTCATATTTAACACCACAGCCCTAGAAGGTGCTGAAACTAGCAAAGACAATTGCATTGAAGGGATGCTGAAGTTGCTAGGCAACAAGTGGTATGGCACCTCCTGAAGGCACATCCACTGGATACTGGATAGTGTTTTACACTGTATCCAGAGATGTTGCCTGGGGTGTATAAGTATGTTTCCAACTGACCTGCCCTTCGGTCCCCTGTATGTAATATTCTGCACCTTACACCAGTTATTTGTGATCTTATCTTGGGAGCAGCAATGATATAGAATGTGTGTGGTATAGAATGAGCAACTATCCAGTATGTATGATCTTCTAATGGGATCGGAAGCCACGGGTCCTAGTTTTGCACAAAGCATTTTATTTCTGGCTAAGGGTTTCTGTGCAACTATATGGCAATAAACTGTTGATACATTTGTGGGTTATTTAAAGAAGCAACCGCCCCTCCCCCCATATATATATATATATATTTTTTTCTGTTCCAGCCGTTGCACCGGTGTGATGGGGAGGGGGTGGCCCCCACTTTCAGTGTGGTATGCGATGGAGATTCGATTGTGTACAGCCTCTACAAAATGAGCATCTTCCAATCAGGTACTGTGATCATAAGGGTCCCTAGAGTGGCACTTTAATTAACAGGGTTCACTGAAAGGAGGTCCCTAGTCTCTGAAGGATTAAATGTCTTCAAATGGAATAATAGAAGAATAATATGTTGTTAGACTAAGAAGAGACATAGCAAAGAAAAATATAGAAAATCTATGTTGAACATTGAACAATGATACACCCTACAACAGGGGAAGTCAACTGCAGTCCTCCAAACACCCCCCTGTCCCCGCCACCCCCCCACCCCCCATCCCCAACAGGTCAGGTTTTCAGGATATCCCTGCTTCAGCACAGGTGGTTCAATCAGTGGCTCAGTCAAAGGCCTGTGCTGAAGCAGGGATAGCCTGAAAAACGGACTTGCTCTTGCGGTTTGGAGTTGGCCACCGCTGTTATAGAAAGTAAAAAGCATTCTACCTGTACCTGGTAAATTAGTATTCACTAAAGGCACATTTTCTATATTATAACATTCGCCGGAAATTCTTGTCCCCAATCACGTGCCCTCATTTTTCAATTAAGTTACATGGAGAAAAAAAAACTGACACGTCAAAATCATAAATAATGTTAGAATATTTTAATTATGTTGCCAAAGTAGGTCATGCATAGTCGTGTCTGTCAGCAAAGATATTTATCTCCGTTAAAACAAGACTAGGAAAATTAAAAAGTACAAACCTACATGAATTGTGAAGGAATATTCAAGTGCTGGAAGAACAGAGTGCAAATTGCAAAGAGTAAACACAAATACGACTCTTCTATCCTGTTAAAGTACAAGAAATTGAAGGATCTTGGAACCCACATTTTTTTTTTTTGGCCACGAGAAGACTTGAAAAATAATTGTATTTTTATATAGTGTATTATAGAATATTCCAGGCTCAGGCCCCCTCACCCAAAGAGCTTACAATCGTATTCAGTTATTATCAATGGGTGATTAAGGGAATGCCACACAGATGCTTGAGCTGCCGGGTGTAGGTTTGTCCTCAAAAGGGGTTTAAGATCAGCTTCATTGAGAAATTGGGCAGGGCACGGCGGGTGGTACTTATTTACAAGCCGTGGTTTTTACTGTGTTTAATAGATTTTACATAGTTACATAGTAGCTGAGGTTGAAAAAATACATATGTCCATCAAGTTCAACCTATGCTAAATTTAGACGACAAATACTTTATTATATATCAGGGGTGGGCAAACTTATTTTGATGCGCCCCCCCTGCTTTGCTCCCTCTGTTCCTGCGCCCCCCCCCCCTTACCTCACGCAGCGGGGTCGTGTGATGTCACGTCACGTGACCCGTGGCGTCATTTGACACCGCGTTACCAAGGCAACCGTGATGTCACATGACCCCGCGTTGCCATAGTCACGCGTCCCGAAGCCGGCTGAATTCCGGTAAGTACAGGTTGCAGAGGCCTCGCTCGGTCCCCCAGCATTTAATTTAAATGCCTCGGGGAAGAGCGCGGGACCTCTGCATCCACCCACGCCCCCCCAAAAACAAATCTCCCCCAGTTTGCGCACCGCTGTTCTATATCCATACTTACAGTACAGTATATTGATCCAGAGGAAGGCAAACAAAAAACCCCAGTGAAATATCATCTAATCATCTAATAAGGGGAAAAATAAATTCCTTCCTGACTCCAAGAATTGGCAATCAGAAGACTCCCTGGATCAACATCCTTCCCATGTTTACTTATTTGGTGTATCCCTGTATACCTTTCCATTCTAAAAAGATGTCCAACCTTTTTTTGAAGATATCTATTGTATCTGCCATCACAGTCTCCATGGGGGATGAATTCCACACTGTAACTGCCCTTACTGTAAAGAACCCTTCCCTTTTCGCTGGTGACATCTCCTTTCCTCCAACCTTAAGGGATGACCCCATGATTTGGTTTCATTAATATGTTATTTATTTACTAAACCAGTTATCTTGTCTTCCTCCTGTATTTGTGTTATTATCGTGTTTAATTGGAGATGTGGTTATGGGGTATGGGCAGTTATGGGGTATGGGCGGTTATGGGGTATGGGCGTTTAAGGGCTGTGGGGTCAAGTGACTTATCCAGCCAGCTACCAATGGAATAATTGCAGCTAGTAAATTAACCAGCTTCACCTAGGTAATCAGACGAGGGTATAAAAAACCTGCTGGGGACACACCCAGAGGCTCTTTAGCACAGCCACAACTGTGCTGACAGAGGAGATGATGTCTTGAGCGCACAGGAGGGCTGTGCTGATATCAAGACACCCGGAGACCAGACCTAGACTCCTGGACACAGAGGATCCAGTAACCTGCCAGAGGCTGGGCCCTCAAGGGAGCAGCAGGACTGCAATGCCTACATCTGAAGTTTGCCTGGAGAAACCGGAGACGCCGGACCAGCATACTAAAATAAGACTTTCATATACATTATGCTCTGGTAGTATGTTATGTGTTTTGGACTGGGACATGGCCTATCCAGCTGGTCAGATAGCTAGGGCCTGTACTGTTTATGTAGTCTCCAAAGTGGAGTAGGCTTTCTTGTGTATGTTTTGCCTTGTTTAAAGGGACAGGCTGAATAAAGCCATGTTTTAATTTCCCCAAACCTGTCTCCCTGTGTTTACGTCCGCACTTGCCTTTTACAGGGCAGTTTTCGTCCGAAAGTCCCCATAGACTTCAATGTGGATTTAAGGCCGAAAAGGACCTGAATGGCCGCTTCGGTATTTATAGAATAAGGCCCTAAGAGGCTTAATCCTTTGAGTGCTGGAGGGGTCATGACTCCAAAGAGCTGCGACCCCTCCTGCACTCGTGATCACTCCGTCAATGGAACGCAGAACACTGTCACCTCTACAAAAACGAGCAGTAAGATTAAGATGTAGCAACTATGTCATGAAGTCCCTGGAGTACCAGACCCCATGTAGTAGTTGCTATGTCTATAGGCACCCAAATGGCTAAAGGGGCAGTTTGAGGTACTTGGGGCAAAAAAAAAAAAAATTTCAGTAGACTTTCTTTTGATGGTATTCAATATTCAAGTATTCAAGAGATTTCAGGACCTGTGCTACCTCTTCTGACTAGATTTTTAGGTTTATTTAGGGCTCTTAAATCAGCGGCACATAACCTGGGGAAAGGCACGGGCTCAGGAGGGACTCAATTACTGCCGGTTTATTCAGCAGTGCCAATGATTTGTTGCTATCGTATAGATGGAATTCCGCTACAATTTTGCTAGGGTCACAGGTGAGATCTCCGTTTCGTAGGCAGATGCAGTGGATGTCATTTTGGGATTGGTTGCAGTGGAGTCGTCTTTCTAAAAGGCTATCTGCTTTACTCCCCTCTGGTAAAATTCCTGGTTTGTCCACATCATCTAATTTAGCTTTGTACATTAAACATAGGCTAAGCTCTTCCCTGTTCCAATCTATTTCCGCTCTAATGGTTTTGCTGTTCCCTGACCTTATGCTTCCCCCCCCCAAATCTGAAAGCCTGTTAGTGAGGTTATGTATTTTATGGAGTCTGGTATTTTTCCTGTGGCTAGCTATATTTATTACTGCCCCCCTCAATACTGCCACGTATGCCTTACTGTCATGGTTCCCTCCCGCAGTACTCCTCATAGGCCTGTATGGGCGGACAGTGGAGTTCCGTTCAAGTCCAGAACTGGTAAGAACCAGAACAGTCCATGATGCCAGCTTCCATCTTAGTTTGGTTATAAACCACCACCTTGTCAGGTAAAAAAAAAATTCCCTAGCACTGCGACTTTCCCTGTTCCTTTTTATCAAGCTTCTAGTTCTGCACATCTTCAGGTACCTTTTTGTTTGTTATCTTGTATTCCCTTTGCACTATTGACTCCCTGTTTATCATTTGCCCTCTGCTACTATTGCTCTTTGCATGTAGCACTGCAATTCTTGCAGCTAACTTTAGCTTGTCCTGTTATTTCCGTTACCACTATTTGCACCCTGCCTTTGTATATTCCCTTAGCTACCATAGCCTTTTGCATGTAACTCTGCACACTTTGCAGACTCCATTTTGTTTTCCCTGTCTTATTTACTTTAGTATACAATAAACCCTATCAGTTTTTACTTACTCCAGCCTCCTGTCTTTTGTGGGTTTCCATGCTACCTCCGAGGGTTCCATACATGCTGATACTCCTATACAGTAGCTACTGAGGTTTTGGGGATCATGTTAGTAGTGAAATATGAGACTAGCTCCTCCGAGATATGCGAGACGCACAATAAGGAATCATTCTCCATGGAGAGGATCTGCTATGTGGCAGGATGTTTATTAGCTCTATGGTGATCATGCAATGGTCTTACCATGTTATGGGGTGGATCTGTGCATCTGTGAGCATGTCGGTATGCATAAACAGATAGTCTATACGCAAATAGGATCCATGTACTGCTTAGAAAAAAATGTGTAATCGCGCTTCTGGGTGTGTACGCTCTGCCATGTGTCTATTATTCTGGCCCGCTTGCATTCCTTCCTGAGTACCCTGGCATCACTTGGCATTGTTTGGCTCGTCGCTGAGTCTGTCCTGTCTAGGCTAGGGACGAGAGCCATGTTAAAATCTCCTCCTACCAGAATGACCCGTCCCTTCCTAATACTCCCCAACTTGCTGAAAAGTTTTCTGAAGAAGCATTCTCTATCTGTATTGGGTGCATATATGTATGCTAGTGTGAAGGTGGCTCGGCCTGTTTTGTCTATATGGAAGTGAGTGTTGTTGTGGGATAGGATTGCTGCTCCTCTGCTTTTAGACTGGGCTCCGGCTGGGAAATATTTAGAGAATTGCTTGTCAAGGAACTTGGGTTGAGATTGAGTGCTGATGTGTGTTTCCTGGAGGAAGACAATATTGGCCTTGAAGCGCTTCTAATCTATTATTGCCATCTTGCGTTTACGTTACCTCTTCAGACCACTGGCATTGTGAGATACGATCTTTAGAGTAGACACGATGTAGTTGGCGGATGTAGTGATTCTGCATGTTCAGCTGGGAACCTGGGCATAGTGAGAGATCCTAAGGCATACATTGTGACAGACCTTTGCATGCGAGACGGGTGTTGGGAACAGGAATTAACATTACAAAAACATGGGAACAACCTTGTGACAGGGCCTTTCCCGGTTTAAAAAGGCAGCACACCTAAAGCCTGATGAGTCCAGCAAGGAGGTGGTTAATTGCAGCTAGAGTCAATTAACCAATCTCCACCTGGCTCATCAAGACGGTTTAAATGTGTGCTGCACAAACTGCCTGACGTTCTCTAGCCCACTAGGACAGGGCTGCCAGAGAGACCACGAGGAACAGATCTCTCTAGCCCAGAAGGACAGTGCTGCCAGAGAGAGATCCCAGAGAACCAGACCCTCTATTCCAGGGCGCATGGGACACTGGAACACATCAGAGGGTGAACCCTGCATACACCAACCCAGACCTGGACCAATATAAAGAACCCCCTGCTTACAGCCTCTTTGGACTTTGGGGTCAGAGGTTGGTAAGAGGCCTAGCCTCCCAGCGAACCATATAGGGCCTGGGAGGTGTGAGTTAGCCCTTATAAAGGGATAGGCCGGACTGTTTATTTTGCATGCTGGGAAAAAGCCGTACTGTTTAATGCCGTGGGCTAAATAAAAGCCAATGTTATTTTCCCTCACATACGTGTCCCTGGCTATACCTCTGCATTTGCCTCCTACAAACCTGAATAACATTTAGAGCATTTACACATAAAAACATTATTAGCAACATTGGTACATGCCCCGTCATGCACCTTTACCTGGGGCATTTCTAGATGGCAGGCACCTGTGGTGATTTACTGCCCAGGTTGGAGAGCGTGATGGGCCCATAATGGGGAGACTGGCACAGGTGGGAGCCATTTAGGGTAGCTGGGTCTCAGCATAACTATAAAGAATTAGTGATATAAGCATCACCTAGGCTGTTTGGGGGGGGGGGGGTTGGGGGGAAGCAGGGCAGATGCAAAGGTATTCGGCGCCCTAGGCGAACATTCAGCCTTCACCCCTCCACAAGGAAGTTTCATGGGGAAAACATTCTAATGTTCTACCCCATTCTCTCTCTCCCCACCCCCCTCAGTCTCTCCCCCCCTACCCCCATGTAAAAGTCGGGGGGGATGATAAACAAAATAAGACTAAACCTTGTTTATGTGGGGGGGGGGGGGGGGCGATCTAGGGCTCTGAAACCAAGAGGGATTAAACCAGATGTAGTGCAATAGGATTATTAGTGAGGGAACCAGGGGTCTGTGTCAGACCTGATTGTTCCTACTACTCTGAAACCCTGAGGTGTGTTTAAGCACATTGAGGTGTGTTTAAGCACATTGAGGTGTGAGTGTTGTATAGTTACGTGTACTGGGGCCCGCATCTCAACCCAAAGAGGACTGCTCCGTTCATGCCCGCTGAACGTGGGCAGCCAGAGGACACTGCAAGGCCTCTGACTCTGATTCGGATGTTGTTGTGCCAAGATCGATTTATCCGTGTCCTCGTTGTTATCTGTCATGGCTGCCATTTGCTCGCGAAGTACAAGTATTTGTCGTATAAGTCAGTGATATCTTTATCGGGGAAGGTTGACTGGCCGGCTCGGGCTCCAAGTCTGACGCCGCACGTGGAGAGGCGCCATTTTCCAGTCGTGCTCTCCCTCTTCCTGAAGAAGTCTCCCGCTGGTACCGTTTGTTTCTTCTGCTCCCTTTCGGCAAATTTGCCTGAAAAGCGGGTGTTGGTGGTTCTCTCTGACCCCTTTCTGGTGGGATATTGGGTGTTTTTTGTGAGCTTGTCGCTGGTTGGTGCCTGCTACCCGCTGAGCCGAGCTAACACATCTTGTTCAGCTGCACCATGAAAGTCATCAAAATTGGTTATTTTAATGAAAAATTGCTGAATTTTATCAGTGAGAGTTTATTGAAGTCTATGAGACTGTTTATGCTAAAAATCAATGAGACTCTCAGAAAATCAATGAAAGTTGACGTCAGCGACGGAGTGGCTGTGACATTACCTGCTTAACACGTTCCCCACAGAATGGAAAGTTACCACACCCTACAATATGTATGTATGTATGTATGTATGTATGTATGTATGTATGTATGTATGTAGACACACAGCGCACCATAGGTGAGTATCTAAATAGGTATATAAAAACACACACATAATGTGTATCATAAAGTTACATTTAAAATAATAAAAATGCGTTCAGCTGAAGATCCACAAAAGGAGTGAGTCCGTAGATGGAATTCAGGCAGAACCTGGTACACTGGGTCCTGGACCACAATTCCAAGCGGACAGCAGCGAGGGCACAAGCCGTGTCACAGTGTGTAACTCACGATCGGGACGGCATATGACGTGAGATATGCTAAGGCTAGAAACAATACTTCAAGCGGTTTTGCACATACTCCGTGCTTCATCAGGGGGATAACCTTGCAAAGAGAAACTCTCTATTTTATACCCTGACTGGGCACTTAATTACTCAATTAATTAAAACAGAATGTGCCAAATACATCAATCAACCTGTTCATGATTAAAATCAACATCATAAATTAAATCCATCACAGGAGGACACGATTCACATGAATCAAATGAGTACAAAGGTGCAACATTGCATGAGAATACTCAATAAGACTATATACATCATAACAACGTATAAGTGCAATACAATGCATTGAATAAGTGAACATATATTAAATGGTGAGACCATATATAAATATATTTATGTGGATCCGTGAATAAAATTGCTAACAAAAGAATTTGCCATAATAGGAATACAAATAATATGTGTATGCGAGTGAATGAAAGGAAAAGTTTATTTAAACCATAAATATATCATTTTAGAAAGGTGGGCTCCCAGGTTGGAGTACATAACTGTTCAAATATAAACACATACAATATACAAAATGATATATAAATAAATAAGACAAAATTACTACAACCTCATCACCTGGAGTATGTGTGAAATCACACACACCACCCAGTGATTGCAGCGGATACTCCAAAAATAGATGAACTACAATAAAATACATACTTTTTTCCCCTTCAAATACATACTTTTAATAACATATAAAAAAACTGATTTGAAACTGCAGTACCTCAGGAATACATTATTATTATTTTTATTTTTAAAGTGGCGATATCTACCACATCGTTAAAACCAAAGGGATGCCTCCGTAACAACTGTAAGTCGTTGTTACCTGCTCAGGTAATAGTGGTGCTCCACTAAAGTTAAGTTAACTGCCGGTGTGCCGACGGCAGTGAAGGTAAGTATAAAAGGGTAATAGGAAGCAGGCTGGGTGCAGACTGCAGCACAGGTAAGTATAAAAAGGTAATAGGAAGCAGGCTGGGTGCAGACTGCAGCACAGGTAAGTATAAAAAGGTCATAGGAAGCCGGCTGGGTGCAGACTGCAGCACAGGTAAGTATAAAAGGGTAATAGGACGCAGGCTGGGTGCAGACTGCAGCACAGGTAAGTATAAAAAGGTAATAGGACGCAGGCTGGGTGCAGACTGCAGCACAGGTAAGTATAAAAAGGTCATAGGAAGCAGGCTGGGTGCAGACTGCAGCACAGGTAAGTATAAAAAGGTAATAGGACGCAGGCTGGGTGCAGACTGCAGCACAGGTAAGTATAAAAAGGTCATAGGACGCAGGCTGGGTGCAGACTGCAGCACAGGTAAGTATAAAAAGGTAATAGGACGCAGGCTGGGTGCAGACTGCAGCACAGGTAAGTATAAAAGGGTCATAGGAAGCAGGCTGGGTGCAGACTGCAGCACAGGTAAGTATAAAAGGGTTATAGGAAGCAGGCCGGGTGCAGACTGCAGCACAGGTAAGTATAAAAGGGTTATAGGAAGCAGGCTGGGTGCAGACTGCAGCACAGGTAAGTATAAAAGGGTTATAGGAAGCAGGCACTCCAGGTTTTGGAGAAAAAAATATCACATTTATTTAAATATACAGTATCAACGTTTCGGCTCCCTCTGGAGCTCTTCTCAAGACGTGAGCCGTCACGTTGATATGTTTAAATAAATGTGATATTTTTTCTCCAAGACCTGGTGCGCCTGCTTCCTAATATATATATATATATATATATATATATATATATATATATATATACTGTACATACATACATACACACCTGTAACATTAACTGAGAGGGCCTGCTACTCGTTCCACTTTACAGGCCCATCAGGGACTAAAGGAGCTAAACAGATGTATTGTTGCACAACAGAGAAGTTAATGTTACAGTTTCTTAAAGCTGCCTTCGTACTACTTATGTTACCAGACTAAGTGAGCTTTTATACTTTCTTCCTGGGGCATGCAATAAAGACCAATCAACAGTTAGGCCAGCAATTTTATGCCAGATGTAATATGACCTTTATCATGGGTAACTGCGACTGTCCTGACACGAATGACTTTACCCTACTACAAAACAACCATCATAGATCCCAGCCCTGCTGTCATTCTCCGTAACGCTATGCCAGCATTTAACGCACCTCACCCTTTGTCCACGAGCTTCTTCCTGCTCCCTTTGTTTCATTTGGGCACAAAAAGAAGCTAGAATTTGAGTTCTTTGGGGCTGTTACCAGAGCAATACCTTGGTTACCAAACCATTGTACCGGAAGTAGTTGTAAACTGGTTGTTTGGCTAAGAACTGGTTTTGAATTAATCAGAGTCCTTGTCTCCTGCTCTGACACTAGACCGCAATGTCATTTTGGTGTCATTTTATATTTTCGTGCTTTGATCATTCCCGATTCTATCACCTTCTTTCTATAATTGTAAGTTGTATGCTTTTCAGGAAAGCACCTGCCAGGCAGTGGAAACAGTACTAAGTTAATTATACAATGAGATTGCGGTCATATCATTTTGACGATGACTGCAACATGAATCCCTGCCCTAACGAGCTTACAAACTTTATATAGATCCTGTGTCACTAAATAAAGTAACCTGTGTCACGTAGAGATTGCAGTGAGTCTGGCTCAAGCATCGGTGCCTTAGCCACAAACCTATAAGACAATGCCCCAATCAATATCTGTGACTAGTTTCCAAACCCCTTCATCTTATTACAATTTCCAATGTTATTACCTTTAATATACAAGAGAAGATTGAATAATGACATGTTATAATCAGGAGTTAGAATGTACGTACATTTTATGTAATAACAAGATTAACTTCAAAAGGGTTCTGCAAGATCAGAACAGAAGGTGAAAGAGGATTGAGAAGAGAGGAGGACGGACTGACGGACGGACGGACGGACTGACGGACAACCCCCCCCCCCTATCTAATTTAGGTTCCAATTTTTCTTTTCTTTTTCTCATACGTATTTATGTTTGTATAACGTGTGTATCATATGAATGCAAAGTTATGTCATGTTGTATGGTGGTAAACGTCAATAAAATTTGAGTTACATAAAATAAAAAAACAAGGGTTCTGCAGTGCTCTGCCCTTCCTAGAGTCCATGATTGTACCTCTTTGTTTTATACCTATGTAGTGACCCTGCTGACACTACTATGAGAAAATGCGCAGAAGTCTGGAATATTTAAGGGGGTAACTTTCTTCTATCTTAAAGCATTTCCTGCTCAGAGTATGTCTCTACCCAACAGGAAACAAAGGGGAGTGTGTTAATGAGAGACTATATAACAGTATTATTGTGTTTATGATTAGGAACAATTTGGGGGTTAATCTAAGGTAGAGCAACCAGGCAAGTGTCCTGATGTCCACTTCAGCTTAAGGAGTATATCCTCAATATAATATTCAGAGAGCCACAGTGCACTAGGAATTGCCCAGCCTAGAGAACCCTTATTGGTTTCAAAACAGCACTGGTTAACAGGACAGTACCAGAGGCCCCCCTGCCTTTTCCTTTATGGAGTTGCTTAGTCCAACAACTGGTCTAGTCTCTACTGCTAACAACTGTGACTGAGTCACTGTCTGCCCAGTTTGGAAAGAGCTTGAAGTGTGTATGTTCCAGCATGCAGGCAGTTAACTTCCCCTGGAGAGGTTAGTTGCAGGTGCAGCAAATTAACAGACTGCACTCCTGAATGAAAAGGAGGTTTAAAAGGCAGGAAGTTGCCAGTGAAAGAGAGATTGACTTTCCCCAAGCAGGGGTAGAAAGACCTCTCCCCAGCGAGGAGGATACTGGTTGGTCTGGCTCCTAGGCCTGCAGGAAGCAGGGCTGCTGGGACCACACCCAGACAGAGGATTGCCATGAGAGCTATAAGCTGCTGGATGGAGCAGATGTACCATGAACCGGCATTGCGATCCTGCTGAGGGAACTACATGGAGAACCTGGGAGGAATTCCTATCAAATAAGGACGTTGATATTGTCATTTATAGTATTTCTTTAAACATGTTTGGGGCTGGTAACTGGCTTAGCTGACCAGCCAGATAGATAGGACCTGATGTGTAGTCAGTCTCCCAAAAGGGAGTAGGGTTTTATTTTATGGTTTGGTTTTCTTAAAGGGACAGTGTGCCTTATGTTTTATGGTTTTGTACGAATAAACCACTGCAGTTACAGCTTAAACCACTGTCTAAGAGTCTTACTGAACCCTGCTGCAAGGCCGACCTGCCACACAACCCTGACAACTAATGACTGTGCCATTGACAGGCAAGATGTCTGAGGTTTTTATGCATTAAAATGTGTATGGTGCATGTACTTTATAATACAATTCGTTTTACAATAATAAAAACTGTAAATAGTTACAAAATTGTTGACACTTAATATTATTTGGAGTTCACTTCTTACACCAGTCAACACTCGAACCTACAACTTAGTCCACAACTTAACTCAGTAGAGTTCTGTTAACAGCAATAATCTCCTGTAGTTGTGGCAGTATCCGCTTATACTTCCTGCATCAGTCAGCTCTTTTTACCCTAGGAGAGAGTCTGACTCAACATCAATTGGCTCAGAGTAGCCTAACGTTTGTGGGTTTACACCAAAAATGTAGAAGTATAGCTAGCTAATAACATATGAGAATGCTAATATTCCAAATATTTATACATGTATAGCGTGTCTAATACAGTGTACAGTGATATACTACTATACTGCATGTTGGTGGCAATATATATATATAAAATGTTTTTATGATGATGTAGGGCAGATTGTTTTCTCTTTTGTACTAATAAATGTGATCTTTTAAAATTATTATAACTATTTATTTGCATATTTTTATGGGGTACAGAAAAAAAGGTAACGGGGTGTAATCAAACACAGTAAATACATAGTAGATAATACATATGTCAAAAGGGACGGTATCCTGGGTATGGGGGAGGGAGGAAAAAACAAAAACTAACCTGCGGCTCAGCAAAAACCATGAGTAGAACCAGCCAGGGTGCAAGCTATTGCAGTCCCAAGCATTTCGATATTCTCCCAGAGGCCCTACCTGATTTTGTTAGCCAGAGCAACGAAATAATGTTAGCCGGACAGGGCTCGGAATGTTTGTTGTCTAACCCTTAGTGTTCTGTCTAGAGTTCCATAATAGAAGTTGGCCAAGTTGAGAAGCCTGATAATATTAACGGTAGATTTGGGAGGGTCAATCAGTCAAGCTCTGTAGGCCTGTATAGGACTGCTCTTCTAAGCCTGGGATGTCTACCTCCTTCCCCCTGCCCCCGCGAAATGTGAGATTGAAGATCCTCTAGGTCTTTACTCAACAGAGGGATAGGGTGAGTCTGAAAAAGGTACATAATCCTTGTAAAGACGTTCATTTTAACCGATACAATCTTACCTATCCATGAAATACAATGCTTAACCCAGGATTCAAGAGCCTTCTTCAGATCTTTAATTAGTTTAGACTAATTTGATCTGCAAAGGGTATCCGGAGATTTAGTAATATTAATCTCTAGATACGGGAGGGAGGTGGTCTGTCAGGAAAAATTAAAAACGAAGGCTGAGAAGCTTCACCATATCCTTGGGTAAATAAATATTGAGGGGTAAAGATTTAAAGTGGTTGATTTTTAAGCTTGATATCACCCCATAACGATCTAATACTTGGAGTAATACACCATCAGAAAAAAAAGAGACAACTTGCACTCACACACACCCCTGAAATATTGGGATGTAGCCTAATTGAGCCACCAAGGGCTTGATGGACAACGTAAATAGAAGTGGAGAGAGGGGGCTCCTCTAGGACAGGGGTGCGCAAACTGGGGGTGCGCCCCCCGCAGGGGGTCATGAGATTTTCTGCAGTGGGCGCAGGGTTTACAGAGGTCCTGCGCACTTCTTGTAGGCATTTCAATTAAATTCCTGGGGGGAGCGGCGAAGGCCTCTGTAAACTTCACTTGCCTTAGCTCAGATGGCTTCTGAAGATGCGTTGCCATGGCAACGTGACGTCAGAACGCCGGAGCCAAGGTAAGATGGGGTGGGGGGAGGTCGCGAGGAGGGGGGTACAGCCGGCAGGGGGGCGCAGCCAACAGGGGGGCGCAGGGGGAAAAGATTGCGCTCCCCAGCTCTAGGTGATTCAGATCTCCTAAAATCCTTCACCGCTTTTTGAATTTGTAGCTGGAAAGCGGTTTTGAGGTGTATATAAAGGTCGAAGTTTCTCTTAGTACAGAGGTGAAACCTACTGTCTCATTGTAATATTAATTAACATAAAGAATGGTAAAGTTAAGTCAATGGCGGTTTAGTCATACATGCTACACTATTTTGTATCATTTGTGCCCTAGAAGATGTCACCATGCAAGCTTTCTGTTCCACCAAACAGACGTATGGATTACCACTTTCACAAATTGGAGACATCACTGACTTATATATTGATAGTAGTGATCTATATTTGGAATTCAAAAGAACAAACATGGATATACAGTGCAACCTGTTGCATGGGACCTTAGATTTGAGTGGATCTGTTGCGTGTAACATTGAAACTACTCAACATATTGCTCTCTGATACAAATTCAATCCTCAACATTGATGCACAGCACGTGGATACATTAGGACGACAGTATCATGACAGGGCCTATTTATTCATTAAAGTGCCGGAAAATCAGTGCAAAGTCACTCGAAAACAAACAGTGTGTAGCGATACCAATGTGAATTTTGACAGTATTCAATAGTATTCAATAGGATCTCTCTCCCTCTCTCCCTCCCTCCCTCTCTCCCTCCCTCCCTCTCTCCCTCCCTCTCTCCCTCTCTCCCTCCCTCTCTCCCTCTCTCCCTCCCTCCCACTCTCTCCCCCTCTCTCCCTCTCATACAGTGAGATGTGTTTCCATTTAACTTTTTTTGTATATGTACGTTTCAATACGATATTGATTTGTCTAAGACGGGTGTGCTTCCTATCTTTATGCGATTAAGATTTTGATTTGTCTCCCCACAATTTCTCTCTCTCCATGTAATACGGCTAATTTTTGCACAGAAACTCAATTCTCGCAGTCAAAAGGAGCAATTCATGCACTTTGTAAATGTATTTTTTTTTAAAATCTAGATTTGAAGCAGGGGGTCTCCGGAGCTAAATCCAATTAATTTCAGCTCCGGGGACCCCCTGCTTCCCAAGATACGGACCTCCAAATAGGGTGCCGGTATCTCAGCAAAGTTTAAAGCTCCCAATAGAAAGCTGAAGCGGATGACATCACGGCTTCCTATTGGCCCGTGCAGGAGCTTTGAAACGTCGCCATTACGTGAACCCTGCTAGCTGAGTAACTACCGGTACCCCTTACCCCTGAAATTAAGCTTAGATTGCCTCTTTAATGAAAAGGCCTCCAAAATTGCCAGTTTAGGTCAATAAGTAAGATCAGTTCAGTCGCTCCGTAGAAAATAATCCAAAATGAGTTTCAATGGCATCTGCTGCTGCTGCTGCTGCTCCTGCTGCTGCTGCTCCTGCTGCTGCTCCTGCTGCTGCTGCTCCTGCTGCTGCTGCTGCTGCTGCTGCTGCTGCTGCTGCTGCTGCAGGGCTATCCTGAAAACCCCCGTGAAATATTGATCAAAGTAGAATGAAGCATGGCACAAACAGACTTCCAAAAGAGCTTTTGCTTTCGGCTCATTAAAACTACGAATCCGCCCACATCTGTACCCCGGATTTTCTCACATTTAAATCCTTTTAACCCCCCAAATCCTTTTTGCGGTGTAAAATCTGCAAGCGAATTTGGTCTGTATTTTTTAATCCGCGCAGATTCATCAGAAAAACGCCATTGGATGCAATCCGTGTTTGCTGAATTTGCGGATTGGATACTACAAATCCGCCAATGGATTGCGGAATCCGCGGAGTGTGTTGGTAAAAGTAATTAAAAATCCGCAAAACGCGAAAATCGCCCTTTTTGAGATTGATCCGCTGGGATCCATGGAGCTGGGGCACATGTGCGACTTTTTCACACTCACAAACCAAAATGCAGTAGATGAACATAGACTGGTGGCGGCTTTGAGAGACCCCGGGCGATTGTTCCAGTTGTGTAGACTAATTTAGAAAGGAGCTAAAACAGCCTATTGGAATTGTTACTGACACCCTAATCTGACTTTGCAACCTGCAGCCCTTTCAGTTTGAGTTCAACCACATGCGACCATTGGCAGTTTACCCATCAATGCTTCACATGATGCATCAAACTTGTTCTTATAAGTATTTCACATAAGCAAATGTACAGTATGGTACAGCTCTACCTGCCTGTGTTCATAGAGAGCATGTATTTGTTTTCTAGTTGCCACAGTACGTTGCATTGTAACAGGGCCTTAATCCCTGTCTAAAAAGGTTTCAATAGAAAGCCTGTATTATTAGTCTGAGGAATCCAGCAGGGAGCTGGTTAATTGCAGCAACAGACCATTAACCAGTCCTCGACCTGGCTCATCAGGCAGGTAGAAAAGCCTCCTGCTTGACCTGCAGGAGATCTTTTGAGCACAGAGGGACTGTGTTGCCAGAAGAGATTCCCGGGAACAAGTAGTCTTGAGCACAGGACTGTGCTGCCAGCAAGATCCCCAGGAACCAGATCTCTCTATTCCAGGGCACGGCGGACCATGGAACCCGCCAGAGGGTTCCACCCCAACGGACACCAACCCAGTCCCAGAGACTGACGTAAAGGACCCCCTGCTTACAGGTACCTTTTTGGACTTTGGGGTCATAAGTTGGAAAGAGGCCTATCCTCCCAGCCCTGCAGATAGGGACTGGGAGAGTGAGTTAGCCCTTACAAAAGGATAGGCTGGGTTTTGTTTTGTGTGCTTCCTTAAAATACATTGCTTAAAGCTACGGGCTGAATAAAAGCCATGGTTTATTTCCCCCAAATATGTCTCCCTGGTTGCACCTCTGCACATGCCTCTTCCATGTATCAACATGAATATTCTTCACCGATGTTGCACATGTGCTTTTGGGAGAACAAACTTCTTGTCTTCAAAAATCTAAATCAGGGATGAAGAAGAGTATTGAGAAGAGTGTGAGACATGTCACATGCAATATCTCTGAAGGATTTTCATGCTTGCTCCAACGTGAGATTAAGAAATGGATAACCTTTACAAACACACACAGCCCCTGCAAGCTCAGAACCTGTGAATGACCAGTCTATTAAGACCGTTCTCCCTCCATTAGAGAGGCTGGGAGAGCTTTTGCAGGTAGTGTTAGGAGTTGCAAAAGAGCGGATACTGCGGTGTGGCTTGCAAGCTTAAAATGCATTGGCCAAAGAATTTAACTAAACGACCCTCGTTTATAAAAAGAAAAACAGATAAGTATTTAACTATATGTAGCCCCGGTCTTATTTTGCCTCCAGAGACCCCCTCTGTAGCGTGCCGAGCGATCGCGGGTGCCGCCGGAGGCAGCGACGGACCCGCCGGCATGCCGAGAAGGTGGGGGCCGGAGCAGGGAGCGCTCCAAGGATCTGCGGCGCACCCGGCTAGCGGGGGGCGCCATTGTGTCTGCTCGTGGTTGCGCAGTGTAGTTGCGCACGCGCTGTACAGTGCCAGGAGTGCCGGCAGCAATGTTAAGGTTGGCGTGAGGTCGCACATGCGTAGAACCACCGCGGTAGCCATTACAGGATCGCGCAGGTGCAGTAAGGGTAGCGCACGCGGTCCCAATGCTAAAGAGGTCCTGAGTGGACTACAATTCCCAGCAGCCTTTGGGGATTGCCCTTTCACCCACATCACGTGCAGCCAGCCAGCAAATAGGGTTTTGCAGCTTCTCCTGTGGAGGAAGGCTACAATGTTGCGGGGACCACGTTTGGCAGTTGAAGCTGGGAGCAGGAAGGGGGAGGAAGGGTGTAGGGAGCAAGTGGCTCCTACACAAGGTAAGGTAGTTTGTTCCCCAGATCCCAGGCAGGCCCCAATCCCCACCAGGGTAGTGGGTAGGTACTGAGGGACGGCCCCTAGGTTAGGGACCCTGCCCTTAGGTGTGATTGTGCAGTCTTGTCAGTGTCACGGCTGGTAGTGCTGTGAGCGCTGACAAGTTGGCACAGTGTGTGTTTGTGCAGTGCAGTGTAGCTGCAGGTACCGGTTGAGTGCAGTGCGGTTGCTGCAGGTACCGGTGGAGTGCAGTGCGGTTGCTGCAGGTACTGTGTGAGTGCAGTGTGTTTGCTGCAGGTTTAGGTTGAGTAGTCAGAGGGGATCCGGAAGGTGAAGAGAGAGGTAGGGTGGGTGCAGGGGGTCAGTGACCCACCTGCATAGGACAGGCTACCCCGTAGGCCCCTAGGAGTGTTCCCTGAAGACACCAAAGGTTGCTGTGCTGCAGGGATGGCCTATAGTAGTAGCGAGCATCACCCTTACTGAGTACCAGCTAGGGACAACGGGACAAGCGTGCGGAGCAGGTCTGCTGGCGAGTCGTCTGGGACCAGACGGCTGGACATTGAGACCCAGGAGACAGACCGCTGATTCATCTGACCCTTTGCGAAGAGGTACCGGTCACCGCCGTGACCGGAAGGTACTATAACATCAAGTGCACCAACACCGGTCAACAGGCGCTGATCCCGCCCTAGGCTAAACTCTTTAGGAACACTGAGCGAGTGGTTAAAGAACTGAGCCTATACCATCACTTAATATATAGGACACGGTGTGTGGGGCACGCGGTGAGGGGACGGAGACGTTGCTCCTGATGAGTGGGCGAGCCACTAAGGTTACACGTTAAGGTTATATTGCAATAATATAGAGTGATAAGGTTCCATGCATTATCATATAGTAAAACTAGTTGCATATATATATATGTGTGTTGTTGTATTTCTTGCCCAGGGGAATCTCACATCACGGGGATCCTGGGTAAGTGGAGGCGCTGCGCTAAGTAAGTGTATGAGTGTTACCCCAGGCTCCCAGCTAGCGGAGGCTCAGATCTCCTGGAGCCGCAGGTGTTGTGCAGCGACCAGTAGTTCATTTGAGAGGGTTCAGAAAAAGGGCTACATATACAATTTGTCATATTGCATGTGGCACTGATGCTTTTTGTCTTTTGTTAAATAGATACTGTAACATTTGTCTAACTTTCCACATCACCTAGAACTCAGCTCTGTGGAGGTTAGTCTGATTATAGTACTGCAGAATAGTAGTGGGGGGTGGTGTACAGCATGCAGGGTGCTCAACTCCAATCCTCAAGCCCACACCCAATGAGTCAGGTTTTCAGGATATCTCAGTGTCAGGACAGGTGGCTCAACCAGTCCCAGCTTCAGCACGGGTGGTTCAATCAACCCCAGCTTCAGCACAGGGGGCTCAATCAGTCCCAGCTTCAGCACAGGTGGCCCAATCAGTCCCAACTTCAGCACAGTTGGCTTAATCAGTTCCTGCTTCAGCACAACAGACTCAGAGGCTCAGTCTTGACAAAGCCTCTGCTTGAGCCCCTGTGCTAAAGCAGGAATATCCTTAAAACCTGACCTGTTGGGGGGCTCGGGGTGGGGGGCTTGAGGACTAAAGCTGAGCGCCCCCGTAGTACAGAACATTTATCCAACCATTTCTACTCCAAGTAATCAGACGTGCCCAAAATCCCCAGATTAAAGGATTACGCCTGGAGGAGGAGGAGGACTTGTGGTATTTTCAAGACAATGTGGTCGATGCTCACGATTTTCTGCTTTTTTTTGTGCTGATGAGATTTAACGTCTAAGAACCTTTCTCATGCAGATATAAAAGCTGCTGTAATCAGACTATCGCTAGGAAAAAAAACCTATTATGCTCCGCCATGCAATATGCTAACTTTTTATTCCCCTTCCATTGTTGTGTGGATGCTGGCGCAGATAAAGGCAACAAATTAATAGAGCTGGATGGTAAACAAACCAAAAAAAAAAGCTTCCTATGGTAAAAGCTTTGAGCACTTAATATAATTTGTTATGATGAAGATTACTACTAGGAAACCATGAAACATATCCACTGTGTGTAGCGGGGTAAATCCATATTATGCTTAACCTTTTCAGTGCCAGGGGCCTCCAGCACGTCCATGTCATGTGACTGCTCTTGGAGTGATCATAAGAGACAGCTGGTCCCCCAGATACAGGAAAACAGAAGAGGTGCGGGGCTCCAGTATCGTTTCTATTGGGTTGGGGGCTCAGGCGGTCAGGGCGATCACCCCCGTGAAAACTAACATGTGCCCTTGAGGCATCAGGTACATCAAAGGGGCACTGCAAAAAGATAAAGCAGCACTTCTACATACTCCGGTATCTTCTTTTTTTTCCCCCAACCTCTCTATTTTTAGATCCGGGGATCCACTGGATCTCAAGAGTCATATCGGTAAAAGTAACTTGTTACAAACCCCCCCCCAGGGAAAAAAAATGGTGGTCACACTGTCCAATATGAACCCACAGCATCATCGGGGGGGGGGGGGGGGGTCGATTTGAAAACCTCAGGAAGTACAGGATGTATCTCGGAGATCCTCTCAATTGAAAATAACTCGGTTCAGCTCAGGTTAAGGGGGGAGGGGGGGGTTATACAGTTCCCTTGCCGTAGGGGGGAACAAATGGGAGGTCCTGTAGAGGGGCATGGCTGCTTTAAAAATCAAGTTCCTCCCACAAAATAAACTAACTTGAAAAAAATGCTCTTCAAAGCAGATTACCATCCTCGTGTTTTTTTAAAAAAAATTTTTTAAAGCCCCAGAACCCGGAGCAGAGCATTCACATGGCAACCTCTGCTGCTCATTCTTACTGCTCCGCAGAGCCGTTTTCCTCATCACGAACAACTAGGATATATAACAACTTGTACAAGGTTAAAAGTTGAGCTCCTCTGGCGGCCATGGTCAGAGTTTATTGGTAACAGAATAGTGTGAAAAGAAATGAGAGAAGAGATATCTGCCAAATTGGAAATAATGGCTACAACTGGGACTATTAAATATGGGTTTGACGTGTTTTTAGATCTTATTTTAATTTATTTTATTATATATATATATATTATTTTTTTTTAACTTGTTTTGTTATTGTATGTTTGTATGTTTTTATCATTTAAAATGTCAATTGTTTTGTAGTGTATTACACTGTGTTGAATGTTCACTGTTATAAAAATGTGGATGACAAATAAAGAAGTTACACAAAGCCTCATCACAGAAGCTGTTCATTTCTGAGCTCCTCTGACGGGCCTTCTTGAAATCCAGTGACAGAAAATGAGCGGGGCTTAGTAGACATGTTAATTTCAAGTTTTAGGCTCATTTGTTAAAAATAAAACACTACCTTTACAATTCATGAGTGATGGAAAAATAAAACCCGAGAGGTGGAAACAGACGCCCTATTATACAGTACGGTGAATACATATCTTTAACAAATCAACAAGGAGGAGAAACTGCACTTGGATAAAAGAAATCCAGGACACTCTAACAAAATGTGCAATATTTATTTATTACACAGAGGGATTCCAGACGCTCTGTAATGGACCATAACTTGGTAATGTTGTTTTAGACATTGGTCACTGTAAAAGGGAATTAACTCTTCTAATGAGGCTTCACTAGAAACCCTCAATTTGAGGAATCCAGCAGGGAGCTGGTTAATTGCAGCTAAAACAATTAACCAGTCTCCACCTGGTTAATCAGACCAGTGTAAAAGCCTCCTGCTGTGAACTAACCAAGAGACTCCAGCACACAGGATGACTGTGTGCTGATTTCAAGACACCAAGGTAACAGACCTCTTCCAGGGTGCAGCAAACCCAGGAACCTACCAGAGGCTGGCTCCTCATCAAACACCCATCCATCCAGACCCAGAGACTGACCTCAAGGGCCACCTGTTTTGCGGTACCTCTTGAGACTTTGGGGTGATAGGCTGGTAAGGGGCTTTTTCTCCCAGCCATGCAGATAGGGACTGGGGAAGTGAGTTAGCCCTTACACAGGGATAGGCTGTTTGTTTATTTTTGTATGCTGTGCTTTATTTAAAGGGACAGGCTAAATAAAGCCATGTTTTAATTTCCCCCAAACTGTCACCCTGTGTACCTCTGCACATGTGTCTCTTACAGTCAGCTTCTCTGTGTAATACATAATTAGGATCACCCTGGAAATGTCCATAATTTATGATGAGGAACAGATTGGACACTGTGTTTCCCCTCATTATACAATATTGTGTTTGTTGGAAGAATTGCACAAATAGTACAATACTTTATATGACACTCAAACATCCATTTATAGAGCATAAAAGTATTCACCGCTCTGCTTTTTAAAACTAATTCAACAACACATTTACTCTACTTTATCTTTTTATAACTGTATGGAAACTTCAATTAAACTTTACAGCAAATTGTGATCAGGTCCCTGTTTAAAACTTGTTTAGATAGTAGAAAGACAAACATACTAAATTACTAATCACTAGGAGAGATTTGAGAGTGGGATGTTTTTCAGCGGTTTTGAATTTAATCTAAAAATCAGACAATTTAAATATCATATAGTTTGCAAATACTATATATAATGTGTGTGTGTGTGTGTGTGTGTGTGTGTGTGAGTGTGTATATATATAGACACTCGGAAACACGGTATTTTCTATGCAGGGGTTTATTTACAGGGATTAAATCATATACCAACAGGCCCACCATCCCTTTAAGAAAACCAAATAATAAAATAAACTCCTATTCCCTTTAGGGAATTCTAACTACACCGTAGTTTTCGCCCTCACTATCTGCATGGCCAGCTAAGCTGGTTCCCAAGGCAAAATATGCCCTGGCATATGCAACAATGTAACACAGTCTGCATACAATAGTAAGGGTTTTGCTTATCTTAGTCCTTATGGAGAAGACGTCCCTGCTTCAGCACGGTCTCTCCTCCTTTCTACCTAGGGGAACTCAGCCCCACTTGAGCCCAGAGAAACTTCTCTGTCGGTCCTCTGTAACCAGCTTCCGCAGCTGGGGAGTAATTCTATCTCCTCTCCTTCTCTGGGGAAAATAGTCTCTCACTCTCTGACTCTCAGCATGGCTCTCTCACATGGCATCACTCTGTGTTTGCCTTAAACACTTTGCCTTATTTGCCTTATTCACTGAGGGAGTCCATCCTTATTAATTAGTCAGCACCTGAAACAGCCATTCCATGGAGGATTAACTCTGTGTGAGCTGGAAAGCACATTTACTGCACTGTTCCAGCAGCTAGAGATACCTGATGGTATCACAGTATGTATGTATGTGATATTTAAATCCAAACTTATCTGCACCTCCCACCCTGGGCCAAGTCTTTTGAGCATATGACCATTCGCTGTGCCATGCATGACAATCAAGCTTTGTAATTCACCCTGGTGTATAGGCCTCCTGGACACGGGGGTGATTTTGTTTCTCAGCTGTCTGATGTGGACACTCCCATATTACTGGAGTTACCTCACTGTGTGGTGCTGCGGGACCTCAACATGTGGGTTGATGATCCAGACAATGCCGACACTATGGATCTTTTGTATATGATGGGATCCATGGGATTTAGTCAGTTTGTGCATGGCCCGACACATGAGCATGGTCATACACTTGATTTGATCTTCTCACAGGAGGTATTGGTTGGGGAGTTGACATTTTTCTTCCCCTATGGACAGAACATAGGGTGATTCAGGCTCAGATTTGAGGCGCCCCAACACTCCTTAAAAAGTGGAGGGCCCAAGACAGCTTGGACATGGCCTAAGAGACTGCTTGAGCCCATTAGGTTTAGGGCTGCCCTTTGGGCCCATTTATCCTAATTTTCTCCAGACAACAACGCCTTTGTGTCGAAGAATAACATGGCTGGCCGTGCAGCCACGAATGAAGCTCCCTCTTCGGAGAATGCCTGCTCGGAAATCCATAAGTGCGCTGTGGTATCCTCATGACCTCTGGGACCTGCGGCAGGCTCTCCGAAGGATAGAGCATCGGTGGTTGACTTCCTGTCCTTGAAGGTATGTCAATGGGGGTATAAGCGTGCAATGTTCAGGGCGAAGAAATCCTACGTTGCCCTAAAGATCGACTCCACAAGAAAATCACACAGCGGACCACTTCAGGATGGTGAACAGTCTGGTTTACTCAGCCAACTCCTCCATCGTTGTTTGTCCAACTGAGAAAAGACGTGGTGAATTTCATTGATTCTTTGATAAGAACGCCTGCGTGATCCTTGATGCTATTCATCCCCTGTTGGATCCTGTGATCTGCGACGCCCCACAGGCAAAGCTTGTCTTGGAAGAGTTCAGCATCATCTCAATCCCAGATTTCCTCTCAATCACGGCTGCGATGAACTGGACTACTTGTGACTTGATCCCTGTCTATCATGTCTCCTGAAATAGACCATTGATGCAGTGGCTCCATGGTTGGTGGAGATCATCAAGAGATCCCTCTCGGCAGGGGAGGTGCCGGTGGCCTTGAAAAAAGGCGCTGGTTCATCTCCTGTTGAAGAAAGTGGGTCTAGATGTTTATGTTCTCACCAACCATCTTCCAATCTCCAACTTTCCCATGGTAGGGAACGTGTTGGAGAGGGTAGTTTTCAACCAGCTGGAAGATTGTCTGTTTGGAAAGGGCCAGCTTCTTTTATCCCACGCAGTCTGGCTTCAGAGCTGGTCATGGAACCGATTCGGCCCTGGTCTGTGTGCTGAATGATTTATTGCTGTTCATGGACAAGGGCTGTTAGCTGTCCTTGTCATGTTGGACCTCTCAGCGATATGGCCTCCGACACGATTGATCATGGGGTGCTGCTGCACAACCTGAGGGACTTAGCTGTTATCGGTGGTACCGCACTACAGTGGATTGCCTCGTTCCTGCAGGGCCGAACCCACAAGGTGGCTAAAGGGTCCCATGTGTCTCCGGAGGGGCCTGTCCCCTTTGGGGTCCCTCAAGGTTGGTGCGGTCACCACTCCTGTTCAACATGTATGCACGACACCCAGATCTATGTTTCTTTCCAAGGCAGCCCAGGGACAGCTGTTACATTGACTGCTTGCTTAGATGAGGTGGCGGCATGGATGGAGATAACTTGGCTGAAACTCAACCCTGACAAGACGGAACTAATGATTTTATAGGTTCGGCAAGACACCCGACTATGGAACGGGGGGTTGTGGGCTGCCCGTAACCAATGGTGTACAGCCACTGCCCATGTCCCAGGTTCATAACTTTTTTGAAGCCAGGGTCACGTTTGGTGTGAATGGCTCCCGATAGCATTAACACAGTTCCCTTTTAAATCACTCCAAGCCCTTTAATATTTCCTCCACTTTATTGGGAAAAGCAGCAGAACACAGATACTTGTGGATGGTATGTAGTGGTGATTATTAGTTAGAAACCGGTAAAAAGAGATGGCCTCACCATGGGGGATGAACAGAGAAGGGGTTCTGTACTCACTGTCTCCAGGGTGGAAAAGGAAGTGAGGGGCAGTGTGGGTAAAGGGAATAGCCTTGGGACAGACTATCTCTGAACAAACAGGAGGGGGGGCAGACTAGCCCATTCTGGTGAGGATCTCAGAAACTGCAGTAGCAGCTCACTGATTCCATGCCCGGAGGCAAGAAATGCAACATTGTTGCAAGTTACACAGGCACAGTATGTGTGTGCAAACTCCATGCAGCTGGGAATAAGATCTGACAGGCAGAAGCTGCAAAGGAGAGAGGGGGGTGAGTTAGAAATGTAGTTCTTGTTCCATGACAATAACCTCTGAATCCTCTTTGACCAGAGTCTCAAGACGTGAACCCAAGTGGCCTCAGGTTTTTAAGACTGGGTTTTTCTTTCCGAGGCTGTTTCAGAGTTTGTGTCCACTCCTGTCGCCTATGAACCTTGAGTCACTGGTCCATACCTTTGTGTCGATGCAGTGGACTAAGAGCGCCTTGTTTGTAAGACTACCAGTGTGCCTGATGTGGAGGCTCCAGCTTGTGCAGAAGGCTTCTGCTCAGGGGTTTGAGACATGTTCCTCGCTTTGAGCATGTTATTCCCATCCTGCGCTATCTGCACTGGCTTCCGGTGATCTTCTGTGTTCGGTTCAAGTTGGCCGTAATGGCTTTTAAAACCTTTCAAGGGCAAGGGCCTACCTATGTACAGTCTCTTCTGATGACTCGGATGGATGCTGGCTATGATCTCAGATCCTCTGTGGAGGTCCGCCTCTCCATGCCAACCTTCGCTGGGTGGACAAGCCTTCTCGTGTGCAGCTTCAGAGGTCTGGAACTTGCTACCGCCAGGGCTCAGGTGTATACCGACTTTACCACTGTTTCAGGCTCAGTGTGAGACTTATTTCTTCCTTCTGTCTTTCCCTGTCTAACCAAATTAATTGTGTATAATTTTAGTTTGTTCTTAAACTGACTGTAAAGTATTGCAGTGCTTCCTGAAGTGGAGGCGTGACTGTAAAGTATTGCAGCGCTTCCTGAAGTGGAGGCGTGACTGTAAAGTATTGCAGCGCTTCCTGAAGTGGAGGCGTGACTGTAAAGTACTGCAGCGCTTCCTGAAGTGGAGGCGTGACTGTAAAGTATTGCAGCGCTTCCTGAAGTGGAGGCGTGACTGTAATGTATTGCAGCGCTTCCTGAAGTGGAGGCGTGACTGTAAAGTATTGCAGCGCTTCCTGAAGTGGAGGCGTGACTGTAAAGTATTGCAGCACTTCCTGAAGTGGAGGCGTGACTGTAAAGTACTGCAGCGCTTCCTGAAGTGGAGGCGTGACTGTAAAGTATTGCAGCGCTTCCTGAAGTGGAGGCGTGACTGTAAAGTATTGCAGCGCTTCCTGAAGTGGAGGCGTGACTGTAAAGTATTGCAGCGCTTCCTGAAGTGGAGGCGTGACTGTAAAGTATTGCAGCGCTTCCTGAAGTGGAGGCGTGACTGTAAAGTATTGCAGCGCTTCCTGAAGTGGAGGCGTGACTGTAAAGTATTGCAGCGCTTCCTGAAGTGGAGGCGTGACTGTAAAGTATTGCAGCGCTTCCTGAAGTGGAGGCGTGACTGTAAAGTATTGCAGCGCTTCCTGAAGTGGAGGCGTGACTGTAAAGTATTGCAGCGCTTCCTGAAGTGGAGGCGTGACTGTAAAGTATTGCAGCGCTTCCTGAAGTGGAGGCGTGACTGTAAAGTATTGCAGCGCTTCCTGAAGTGGAGGCGTGACTGTAAAGTATTGCAGCGCTTCCTGAAGTGGAGGCGTGACTGTAAAGTATTGCAGCGCTTCCTGAAGTGGAGGCGTGACTGTAAAGTATTGCAGCGCTTCCTGAAGTGGAGGCGTGACTGTAAAGTATTGCAGCGCTTCCTGAAGTGGAGGCGTGACTGTAATGTATTGCAGCGCTTCCTGAAGTGGAGGCGTGACTGTAAAGTATTGCAGCGCTTCCTGAAGTGGAGGCGTGACTGTAAAGTATTGCAGCGCTTCCTGAAGTGGAGGCGTGACTGTAAAGTATTGCAGCGCTTCCTGAAGTGGAGGCGTGACTGTAAAGTATTGCAGCGCTTCCTGAAGTGGAGGCGTGACTGTAAAGTATTGCAGCGCTTCCTGAAGTGGAGGCGTGACTGTAAAGTATTGCAGCGCTTCCTGAAGTGGAGGCGTGCTTTTGCTGTTAGAATATAAATGGAATTTTTATAAATGATGATGATAAAAATTGAGTTTAAACAGGCACTCTCACAAACTAAAAATGCTGCAATAAGATTTTATTCACAGATCAACATTTCGGTCCCACGCTAGGACCTTTCTCCGGACCGAAACTTTGATCTGCGAATAAAATCTTTGTGCATTACTTGTCTTTTAGTTCCTGAGGGGGCCTGTTTAAACTTTATTTTTGTGTATCTACTACAGTGCACCCATACAAGTTTGCCAATTGTTATGCGAGTGCTGTCCTTTCTTTATGATATATATATATATATATATATATATATATATATATATATATATATATATATATATATATATATATATATATATATATATACACACACATTCCCAGCTAACTCAAACTCCTACACCCACCACATCATGAATATATATTTATTTGAAAAAGAGTGCTACTGAGCGTGGCAAAAGTATACAACAAAAGTCAGGGGTGCCCAATGCTACATCCAATTGACAAAACATATATGGTAATAAGTATAAAGTTTAAATACTTTAATAATAATAATAATAATAATTATACCACATCAAGGTAAACCAAAATTAATATATACATACACAAACATATTATATATCTATATATATATATATATATATATAGATATATAATATATATATAATATATACACACACACAGACACACACACACACACACACACACACACACACACACACACACACACACACACACACACACACACACACACACACACACACACACACACACACACACACACACACACACACACACACACACACACACACACACACACACACACACACACACACCCCTTTTCCTACTGTTTACTTTCTATGGGGCCTATGCAGAGAGCAGCGCTTTTTAAAATTGGAGAGGGGAATAAAAAGTAGGTTTAATGGAGAGTTTTATTCTCCATATGCAGAAATGGGCGAAATCCGCTATTTTTAGCATTACTGCATGTGGAGAATTGTAAGTAATCAGATGCGCACAGCTGAAAGGGGAAAAAAAGTCGCGCATTTTTATTTATTTTTTCCCTATAGCCGGTGACCTCCTGCTTCTTGCCAACTTTAGTCGGCGGAGAAAATTGACGAAAATCGCGCCAAAAACAGCCGCTAGATGGCGAGCGCGCCTTTCTGAATTCGGATACTTTTCAGACTGGCGAGATGTAGTTTCTCGCCAGCCGCGCGGCGAGATTTTGAAATAGAAAAAAAAAATGCCGCGTTTTCCCTAGCTCGACATTTTCAGCTGTTTTTAGCGCGATTTTCTCCGGAAAATGGCGACATTTCAAATAGCGCTGCTCTCTGCATGAGGCCCTATATCTGTAGCCCTGATTCCAATTATATATCAGAGGAAACACTTGTGAATATGATATTGTATGTATATTTCTATTAAAGTGCTCAGTGTCATTTAGCATTGATTTGTTTCTAAAAAAGGTTCTTCCTGTGGAGAAAAAAAATAATAATTTTCATTTTTCTTTTTAACTGTGATTCTTTCTCTGACTAAATACTCCTGGAGCAGGAGGAATGTCCTTGTCTCCTTGGGGGTCTTGCACCTTACACGAGATTTGTCTTTTGTTGACTTAAATACTGTACACATTTTCATTCCAAAATCTATTGTATACATTTTCGTTTTCCCTTGGCTGTGCCAATCTGGGTATTTGTTTGCATACCGCCTGCATTCTCATTTTCATTATCTATATCCGCTTATAAATACCAGTGCTTATTTTTATTGTTACATCTCCCAAGAGCTTATTCTCTTGTTGTTTACAAAATGTGATCACGTTTGCTTATATCCACAGCAAGCTTGTTACCATCCACTAGAAAAGGATTTGGAGTCTTCTGTAACCTATGGCGTGTATTACTATCAGAAATGCCTCTTTTTCTACACAGATACAGTGACACTTTGTTTTGCTCCTGTGTGTAGGCTGTGATTGGTAGTTTTCTTTAATGTAAGCTTATTCTTTACCCAGCTACCAAGTCAGTATTACAGGCTCAAAAACACAACAGCTGAGGTCAATCCAGTTTACGGTCAAAGTGATAAAGACTTAACGAAGGATCAGGCGTTGAACACAATCTCTCTGTCCTGTTTACCCCCCCGACCGCAAAATAAGCCCCCAAATGATTTTTATTCGACCTTTCTGATCATTCCTTAAGTCACGGGTGCTCAACTGCAGTCCCCAAGCCCCCATGACAGGTCAGGTTTTCAGGATATCTCAGCTTCAGCACAGGTGGCTCAATCAGTCCCTGCTTCAGCACAGGTGGCTCAAACAGAGGCTTAGTCTCGACTGAGCCTCTGATTGAGCCACCAGTGCTGAAGCAGGGACTGATTGGGCCACCTGTGTTGAAGCAGGGACTGATTGAGCCACCTGTGCTGAAGCAGGGACAGATTCAGCCACCTGTGCTGAAGCAGGGATATCCTGAAAACCTGACCTCTTGGGGCGTGGGGGAGATGGGGGGGGGGGGTGTCGAGGGCTTGAAGACTGGCGTTGAGCACCCCGGCCTTATGTGGCACCCCACGGGGAGTGCTATCAATAAATGTGAGTTTCTCGTAACATCTGAGCGGCTGTAAAGTGGGAAATATTTTCTTGCAGTCACTCCTCATCACATCACATGTCACCGAACAACAGAGGATCGCGGAGTCTGGTTTCTCGCCAGCAACATTACTTGAAGCGGTGCCAATTACTCGTCCACGTGTAACTGGAAGGCTAAAGCAATGCGTTGCTGGCCCGCGGAAAGGGATAACTAACCAGCACAGCGTTTTGTAAGTGCGGTGTGCCTCGGATTAAGCTGAAGCATTTCGCATGAGCAATGATTTCTTATTGTCGCATATTGTTGATGAAACAGTATGGCGTAAATCAAGATAGTGGGGAAAACGCGGAATTTTCAATTCCATTTACAGTCCATAACATAATATAATAATAATACTATAATAGATCAAATAATACAGGGGTTACTCTGTGGATTCCCCCTCTGCCCCCCAAAAAAGTGCACTAGTAATAGTGTAAATGATTGCAAAACAAAACTTCTTTTCTAGTAAAAGACATGCTGTATACAGTCAATGTGGGTGCTGGAAAATGTATTATTATTGTTTATTTGTAAAGGGCCAACGTATACCACAGCGCGGTACAAAGGGGGTACAAAGATGTGATAGTTTACATAGAGTTACATGCAAATACCAATAAGGGCAAGCATGCACGCACTGATACAAAGAGGCAACGAGGGTCCTGCTCGTGAGAGCTTCCAATAGAAACACTTAATAAAATGCATTGCAACTAAGTACATGTTGTGATGCAAAACTATCGGGCGGAGGCGTCTCTTATTTCTCTTGCAGTCCCTCAAAATCATTTTAATCCAGGACATGTGATCCTGTTTTTCAGGGCTTAGTATCTCAGGAATAGAACGTGGCACAGAGATACAGAAAACAAGGATCAAGGCCCCTATTCATAATGATGTACTCGAGTGGAGTTTGGCTGTATTGAAATGAATGGGACTGAAACCTTCTCTAGGACAGGGGAAACTTCCGGCTTCATATTGAATAAAGGGCCCACGTAGGATTAGCAGTTAGAAAGAGAAAAAATAAAACCTTATTATTATTTTATTTTTCAGTTTTTTTTAGTTGAGTAGCGCAATGTTTTGTTTTAAAGCCACAGTGCCACTTAGATGGCAGAAACAAATAGTACACCTTTTTTATCCTGATCCTCACCGGTCTCTTATTCAAGGTACAGTCAGTATACATGAAGATGAAACCTCTGGGGTTTCGAAAGCTCTGGAGCCTGCACACTATCATTTTGACTTTGAAGAATTCTAATGTTGATCCCCCTAAAACAAGGCTGGCAAACTCCAGTCCTCAGGGGGCCACCGACAGCTAAGGTTGTAGGGATATCCCTGCTTCAGCACAGGTGACTCAGAGTCAACTGGCCCTTGAGGACTGGAGTTGACCACCCCTGCCCTAAAAAGGTATCGCATGCATTTCTCCAAGACCAATATAGCTACTAGTAGTACTTTGATTACATTGCTGGTGATCCTACATTTTGACTTTCCAATAACAGGCTGTACGCAGCAGTCCTTACTCTTGGTAAAACACATTCGTGTGCGAAACGCGTAGGAGGTCCTACACCTCCTTTGGGTGTTTGTTTATTACTAAATAAATTTGTAATTTTTATATCACCTGGCTCCCTGGCCAGTGCGCTGCTTTCTTTTGTTGCTTTCTGAAAGCGGCAGTCCCCCTGCGTGATATTTTTAACCCCGTCCATTTTTTTACATTTTTTACCTGGATGGGGAAATCAGAGGCTGACAGGGCTGAAACAAGCCATTCTCAGCTCCTGGGGCCTGCTAGTTCCTGCCATACTTACCAGTGAATGTACTGTAGCTCGTTTCCCAGCTCCTCCACTGGAAACAAAATGGAGGGTTTAAATCTCCCGTATCCCACAGTCCAATAGGAAGCCGCAAAGTGATCAGTTGCAGCTTCCCTGTTGGCCCACGTGACGCCACTAGATTTAAATACCAGGAAGTACCGGAGCTATCTCCACCAGTATCTCGCGTACCAGGCGGGTCCCCGAAACTGAAGTTAGTGCAGTTCAGGGCCGGGGATCCCCTGCTTCCCATTCTGGTAACAAAAAAAGCAGGGGGGGGAGGTGGAACCGCGGCTTTAATTACTGAAACGTTGTAGTCCTTCTCCCCTTATTTCTTCAGTTAGGTATGCAGCACCTGTAATGAAAACTAAGTACTGTATACAGCTGTATATTTGCAGTTGTGCTGCCAAGCCTGAGATTATAGCGCTCGCAGCGAGAATAACATACCTCTTCCCCATGAGGCCACCCATAGTGCACGCGACTGCACTCGCGATGCAGAGCGACCGCGCGGCAGTTTTTTACAAGATAAATTATTGTCTTTTCCTGCGCCGGCCGTCACGTGAGCGGTTCAGCCAATGAGGGCGACCAGCCTGGTGACGCGTCCGCCACGCCTCCCCAATCGTTGGAAGCCAAGTTCACCCATCGCTCGGACGAGAGGCGTTCGCACGACGCCATGCACGCGCCCACTATAATCTCTGCCTAACATTTTGCTAAGTGGATAAGAGGGTGAGATGAATCTGACATTAGAATTGTGTAAGCTGATTTGCCGTGTTTGAAATAAACAAACGATGTAAAGGTGCACAGAAGTCTCCTGGCTGTGCTTCTCTGTCCCTTTCCAGAGAAGCAGCCATCAGGACAGGAGGTTAGGAGCAATGAGGCAGCATTGCTGAAGGCAAAGAGGGAGGAGGCACGAGAGGAGCAGGCGGTTTGCACTTTCAAGACTCCTGAACGGCTGCCAACACAGCTAAAGGGGCATAGTAGCAGGAGGAGTGCTGTGTTCTTAGCCCCAGCAACTGGCCAATGGTATGATGCGCATCGTAACGCAAGCGTGGTGTCTGTGAGCTATTGTCATGCAGTAATAGAGTGCAGAAAACAATGGACAACCAATAAAATAATCGACCAGCCAATGGGCTGTGGACTGAGCACATTAAGTCAAAAGGAAAGACAGGTCCTGCAGACTGCACATGCATATAAACAGCTTTATTATACAGCATGCATCCTGCAGAGTGTAAGTATAGGATGAGCATGTTTAATGAGAAACAGCAAACCTTTTTGGGAAACATCGTTATTTTCTAACAAATAAGAAAACACAGAAGGAGCGGAAGAGGGATGGGGGGGTGCATGTTTAAGGTGTTTTGAAGAACAAAACGAATGTGCAATAACAGCAGTTAACTCGTCCCCCCTCCCTTCTTACAATCTATTGTAAACGCTGCAGCTAAGGCCATCTCACGCTCTCCTACAGTCTGTATCTTCCCTCTTTAAAACCCTCTGCTGGTTTGCTGTGAAATTCTGTGCGAGCGACATTTTCCTCCTCACCTTCAGCGCTCTGTACTACCCTTGTCCCACAATTATATGTCCCTTCCAGATTAATCTCACCCTATGGCCCCAGTTCTATTTAGTTTTTCTACAGACCTGTGCAAGCTGGGAACTGTCAAGGGGTAAACCAGTACGTTCTGTGGCTTTATTAACCTTTAGAGTGCCACCAGACCGCCGGTGCTTCTGGGTCTTAGGCTGCGGCCATGGCATGATCGCGACGGCGCGCAGGAGGATGCGCGTGACGCAATCACATAGATGTGCCTCTATGAGGCTGGCTATAGAGTGCGCGAGCGCGCACAAGGGCAGAGGCTCCGGCGCTCGTGATGCAGGAGAAGACAGAAAAATCTGTTTTCATGCCCGGCGGCCGGGCGGCAACCGGGTCACGTGAGCGGTTCGCCCAATGAGGGCGAACCAGCTCCGTGACGTCACAGCCACGCCCACCCCGACACGCCTCCCCGTCACCTCTGCATGCAGGACAGAGATCTCACCTGCTGCAGGCGGGGGGGAGAAGCGAGTGAACGCTTGCGCCCTCTCCAGCGTTCACCTTGGCCGCAGCCATATGATTGCTCCTGGGAGATCGCGTGAGCGCGGACAGGCATCAGAGCGCTCCACTTCCATTTAGATCGGGCTGGCAGCTCCATCAGAGGTCCGGTAGAAGATGTGCAAGTGTCTATAACGTACCTGGTACGTCATAAAGAACCTGTAAAAGTTAATGAGGTCCAGTATGTATGTACGTGTAGCCATGCTGTAAAATGGCTGCAGTCATCTCTCCTGCTGACAGTAAGGCCTGGTAAGTTATGGGCATGCCAGCAGTAATCATGGAGGTTTGCCCTCACACCCTGGTGAGGTGCCCTATGTATGGATGGGAGTGGTCACAGGCTCTGACTCCACGGTTAGTGATGTCAGAGTTGTGTCAGCCCCAGAGGATACATAAGGCACAGCACTGATCAAAAGTTAGGCAGTAGAAAGTAAGAGTGTGTTTGCTGAGTTATGGAGGAGGAGTTAAGAAGCTGTTAGAAGGACAGTGTTGGAACTGTGACCAGGGACCTGGTCACAGGGAGATATCCCTGCGGGGATAGGGAATCCCTACATTAGGAGGACTATACCTTTCAAAGGGAAGTACCGTGAACAATGGAGGGCTAAATTCACCCATTGTGGAGGGCAGCTGGCCCGCCGTGCTAATAAAGATGGTCCTGTTGAAATATACTCTCGTGCGTAAGTGTGGAGTAATTGCACAGAGAGAAGCACCACAGAGGAGTTCCTCACCAGGACCATCCACAAGCTCAAGCTGGGATCCTGATGAGGTGGAGGCGCTGCACTGGATATAGGTAGGACTCAAGCACACTACCTCAGCTGCCTGTCTGGGGTGGCAATCCCCAACACAACATCATGCGGGAGACTCAGGAATCCTGTTGCCAACAGGTGCACCACCAGACATCACACTGTAATGGGGACTGGTTAGACCACAGGGGCCAATATGAGATTGGGTGGGTCAGGCCAGTTCAGAAAACCCGTTACATTTGGAGGCGCTGCTGAGATAGACCTGTCAACAGGACAGGCTTTTGCTAGGCACACTGGGAAACAGGGAGAAGTGTCTGCTGCCACTTTGTGCTGCATTGGGACGGACCTAGGGGTAGTCAGGGGGCTGATGGCGTATTGTCAGCTCGCAGGGACGACCTAGGGGCCTGAAAGGAGTTGGGGGGTTTGGAGCCGGGCTATAGCTGTCCTAGTCACCTTGAGGTAGTGCTAGTTGGTAGGATGCCTAAAGGGATAGCCTGTTAACGTGGTCAGGAATCCTGGAGAGGGTCTGCGCTAGGCTAACCAAGATAGGTAGACGCCCAAGTACTGCATGGAAGCCCCAGAGTACTCTAGCCCATTCCAGACCACTTACCATAGGGAGCACAGACTGGGAGGAAGGAGATACAGCAGACACTGAGAGAGTGAGCCTAGCCTGAGGTAGTGCATACACGAGTCCAGCCTACATCAGGTACACATGGTGGTGCATCAGGGAAATCTTTATTGTGCCGGTGTGGTGGCTGCCCCGCAGAGAGGAGCCCCATGTACAATCAGGACAAACAAAGGATAAATATGGCGACCGCAAGAATGGAGGATCCGCGCAGTGCGGATAGTCCAAAGTGGCGACCGGAGACTGATGGGGAGAGCACACCTGGCGTGCGCCCCACTGACGAACAAGCTGTTATCGACATGTCGGTCACGAGCCTGCTATGGAGTGGAGTGAGAGCCGTGGCCGCCCCGTTCTGGTCCGGTCTAGGACAACGAGGCGCTACCCTGGAGGACTGTGTTGAGGACATTGTTATAACAGGAGGAGAACACAGTGAGAGTGACTGTCAGTCGACTTTCAAACAGATGAACGCTACCTCATTCAATGATCAGACTGACAGTGCGACCCAAAATGGCGGCTCCCGCTTCCATGGGAGACCGCGTGGGCCGATGGCAGACTATTCTGCAAATGCACAAGTTACAAAGAATTGGCCAGAAGCGGCGCCAACAGGAGAGCCCCGCCCGCATGGGGGGTATGGCGTGAAAGCTGCAGCCGCGCCTTCATGGACAGTGACTCACTCAGCCCCAGTGCTGAGCCAACCGATTAGTCTATGGGACCCTCCCCTAATATCAACCAGGGGGAGTGGTTTCCAGTTATGCCCCGTGGGTATGAATCCCGGGGGCCCAGGAGCTGGTGCGCTGACGGCACAATTACCAGAGGTAGTTCCGGCAGCTGAAATAGTGTGCAAAAAAGAAGGATACTTTGCACGCAAGGCAGCTGAAAGAAAACGGCTGGAATCGGCGGCAAAAGAGGAACCCCACCCTGTTGGGGATAAGGGCGCGAAAGCTGTGGTCGCGCCCTCTAGGACTGAAAGAGGTGTGGCCTCAATTAAAGGACATCCTATTCCCTTGTGGGACCCGCCCATAATCGCTACTCTTGGGGGCGGATTCCAATTGTGTCAGATGAGGGCGGAGCTGAACCAAGGAGTGGCTGATCACCCAACCCGTTGGTCACTCACGCGGAATCAGCTTCCAGAACAGACCAGTGTTAAAAGTGGCTCCCACCAAGACAATGGCCTGCTCCCCAGACGTGAACCGGATGGTATCGACTCAACCCTACGCAGTACCAGGGGGGGTACTAGTGATACGTGTAGGGGACGCGGAGACAGTAGTGGGCCTCTGCCTGCAGTGCAGGCTGCCCGGCGGCACCATGGGCACAGCGGCGCGCTGTCCCCAGTGTGGCACACAATACCTGTGGCCGATGCCCACATTTGTGCCAATTCAGACCAATGACCCAGGGGGGAATACGGCTAGGCTGTCCGCCGAGTCCCCTGGTGCCCTATGGACCAAGGGTGCGGATCCAGAAGAGCGTGAAGTGATCGGTCAGGCCACTGACCGAGAAAAGAGAAGGCGGTCGCCGCACTCGGCGACCCCAAGTACCCTTAGTGCGGATCCCTCGGACGAGGGGCCCAAGGAATTAACCAGTACCCTGGTCTGGCCGGTGGTGGTGTCCTGTGGAGGGAATGGAGTAAAAAGACCACTTACCGGAAGTTACAGCGGAAGGAGCCGAGTGTCACCGGTGGAGCGGAGACCGGAGAGGCGGAACAAGCGGAAGTCGCGGACACGCGTCTCAGCGATCGGGTGGTGGTTCCCGATCGACTAAAAAGACCCGGAGTAAGCGGCGGACGGAGAAGGGTGAGACGCAGCCGGCGATACCACTGTCCAGTGGTACGGGACAATCTGATGAAGGCAAGCGGGTCGGAACCCTGCGGCTGCCAACCGCCTACCCCTACGCCCAACCCCACGCCCTAGATAATGCCCCTGTCCCAGTCACCTGTTCCCGGGGATCCTCGTCCAGCTTGGGTGTGTCGGAAGGGTCCTTGGGGGTTGGTGAGAACCGGACTGGGGAGAGACTGGGCAGCTTTGCTTCCGAGGGTGGGTCAAGGGGAGGAGGACAATTGGGACAGGTGTCTAAGTCCCGCTGGGTGCCTGAAGAGGCGGATGTACCTCATGAGGAGGCACCAAAACATGAGAGATGGTCCAGGCCCCGTTCCGCAGGGACCTCTGGGGTATGCTCCTGGGGGGGTACAGATGAGGGAGACTCTCTAGAGTCTGGGCCCGAGAAGCCTAGGGAGACCCGTTGGTGGGCGCCCTTATTCGAGGGGTATGTGGGGTGGATGGACCGCACGCGGTTCTTGCAAGAGAAAGATGACATCGTGGACTACTGGTGGGCTAAAGGGGAGTTCACGCCCGCCGAAAGGAAAAAGGAGATGCAATTCAGGTGGTTCATGATAGGCAGGAATGAGATAGAACCCATGGGTCCTGATATATTGTCAGATCCTGTAGACCCAGATGAGCCCTTGTCCTGGGTATTACCAGGGAGAGCGGGGATTGCCAATCTAACTAGGAGTAGTCGGGCTGAAAGGGCAATCACTGCAAAATATAAGTACTCCCATGGGTTGGAGTACCCGTACGTCCCTGAACCCCTCATGCAGGAGATTGAGGATAACATAGAAGAGTATATGGTCAACAAGGGGGGTGCCATTACTGGTAGTAAGGCAGAAGAAAGGATTGAGCACCTGATAAGGGTATGGAGTATCGGGCGAAGTGTGTACAAACATAAAGTAATGTATCGGCCTGAGAGGGGTTTGCCGCGCACTTATAGCGTGACGGTACTGGACATGGGGGGTCGGGAGGTGAAGAAACCCGATCCCCGGCACTATTATTAGGAGGTACTGGGTAGCATTGCGCGAGTTCGTGGCTGCTGGTCAGGGCGTGCTTGGCGCGATGTAATGTGATTTGTTTCATAATCTGATGTTAATAATGTGTATGTTCCATTTTACAGTGCTTCCTGGGGAAAGGTATTCAAATTTAGGTCCCAGCCGGGGACGGTGGGATTCACCAGGGGGAGAATATATCCATGCTGTAAAATGGCTGCAGTCATCTCTCCTGCTGACAGTAAGGCCTGGTAAGTTATGGGCATGCCAGCAGTAATCATGGAGGTTTGCCCTCACACCCTGGTGAGGTGCCTTATGTATGGATGGGAGTGGTCACAGGCTCTGACTCCACGGTTAGTGATGTCAGAGTTGTGTCAGCCCCAGAGGATACATAAGGCACAGCACTGATCAAAAGTTAGGCAGTAGAAAGTAAGAGTGTGTTTGCTGAGTTATGGAGGAGGAGTTAAGAAGCTGTTCGAAGGACAGTGTTGGAACTGTGACCAGGGACCTGGTCACAGGGAGATATCCCTGCGGGGATAGGGAATCCCTACATTAGGAGGACTATACCTTTCAAAGGGAAGTACGGTGAACAATGGAGGGCTAAATTCACCCATTGTGGAGGGCAGCTGGCCCGCCGTGCTAATAAAGATGATCCTGTTGAAATATACTCTCGTGTGTAAGTGTGGAGTAATTGCACAGAGAGAAGCACCACAGAGGAGTTCCTCACCAGGACCATCCACAAGCTCAAGCTGGGATCCTGATGAGGTGGAGGCGCTGCACTGGATATAGGTAGGACTCAAGCACACTACCTCAGCTGCCTGTCTGGGGTGGCAATCCCCAACACAACATCATGCGGGAGACTCAGGAGTCCTGTTGCCAACAGGTGCACCACCAGACATCACACTGTAATGGGGACTGGTTAGACCACAGGGGCCAATATGAGATTGGGTGGGTCAGGCCAGTTCAGAAAACCCGTTACATACGTATATCTTTACTTATATAGCTCCATCCAGGTACATAGCGCATCACAGCAGTAATACATGTAACATAATACTATAACACATAATGGGAATAAGTGCTTCAGACATAAAACAATAGGAAAAGGAGTACCTGCCTTGAAGAGCTTACAATCTATGTGGTAAGTGGGGAGAACGTACAGAGACAGAATGAGAGTGTTCTGGTAAGTGCGCCTGCAAGGGGCCAAGATCAGTGCATATGAGATGTATAGTATCAGCCATCGGAGCTTCCCATATGCTTCATTAAAGAGGTGTGCTTTAAGAAAGGTCCTAAAGGTGGAGAGAGAGGGTGCTAGTCGGATATTGAGGGGGGAGGACATTCCAGAGGTGTGGGGCAGTGAGTGATGAAGGCTTTAGGAGGGAGAGGCGTTCAAGGTGTTTAAAGGCAAAAGTCAGCAGGGAGACAGGGTGGTAATTAGAGATGGTTGGGGTCAAGCTTGCTGTTTCTGGTAAGGCTATAACTGTTGCGTCCTTGAAGGCAAGAGGGAAAGGTAGCAGAGCAAAGGGAAACAGCATTTGCTTGTGTCTGGCTATATGACAAAGTGGTATCAGGCGCACGATTTGCCACCACTGACCACCAACCTCGTCCTAGTGCCCAGATCACCTCCCTCCCGTCCTGTTTTTCTTTGGCTCCATTGCCTTCCCATGCAGGCTAGCTACTAAACTCGGACTAAGGCCCAAATGCGCGCGATGGGGTGCCTGGCAGCCCTTGTTCCCGGCAGCAGCGCAACCTGGTGGACTCCTGGCAACGTGCGATGGGGAGGCGTGGCGGGGGTGCGGCCATTACATCACGTGGCTGGTTCACCCTCATTGCTGAACCGCCGCCGTGACCAGCGCGCTGTTACCACAAGAAGAGACAAATTTCTTGTCTCTACAAAATGTGGTCTCGCATCACTTATTGTGCCGCGGCGGTGCAGGCAGCTACTGGGGCCGGCCCAATAGAGGGCCGTATCTTGTGTACGCCATGCACACCGTCGCAGCTTCGGCCACTGGGGACCTAGCCTAAGGCCGCGCTTATAGTCTTGGCTACGGCGACACGACGTCGTGACATCATCCGTCGTAAGAGACAACGACTGGGGGGGCTTGTGGCCATGAGCGGTTTGCCCTCATTGGCTGAACCACTCACGTGCCCGCTGACGTCATGTGGCGGTCGCGGAAAAAATTCAATTTTCATTGACCTCCAGCGATCGCGACCAAGCCGACGCGGTCACGCCTACTATAGGCACACACGGCGGATTAAGTTAAATTGTTTTGACGCAAAGTTGCGTAGCCAGGACAATAAGCGCGGCCTAAGGCCTGGGACCCGGTGCGCCCGGCGGCGCGGGCGGCTGCACGGGCTTTCCCCACCAGCAGGTGAATCCTGCCGAGCCGGTCCCGGTCCCCCCTGGCTGCACAGCTCACTACACGCTGTGACGCGTCAGCCGCTACGGGATACAAGAGAATTGTGATCCCTAGCGTTGACGCGTCACGTGGTGTGGCTGTGAGCCAATGAGGAGGGGAGGCTTCGGGAGGAGGAGAGGCTTCGGGAGGAGGAGAGGCTTCGGGAGGAGGAGAGGCTTCGGGAAGCGGGGAGGAGTGTGGAGGGAAAGCAGCGTGAGTGTCTGTCTGTGTGTGTGTATGTATGTATGTATGTGTGTGTATGTATGTGTGTGCGTGCATGTGTGTGTGTGTGTGTGTGAGAGAGTGCCTGCGTGTGTGTATGAGTGCCAGCCCGAGCCGGTGGAGGGAGGGAGGGTGGGGAGAGTAGCGGGTACCTCCGCTCAAGCCACGCCCCCCCTCCCGCTCAAGCCTCCCACTCCCGCCCACCTCCCGCTCCGGCTCCCTACAGACCGCATATCGCGGTCTGTGTCTGTCAGCGCCCCGCCTGTCTGCAGTGCAGGAGCGCTGACGGAGGGAGCGGGCCTTAGCCTAAGGCAAACAAGACAGACTGGGCTCTAAAATACAAACGGTATTCTAATTGGGAACAATTTGCTTGAGCTGTAAAATTCCCTACAAATTGGGGACAGGGATGGTAATCCTACAATCATTCATGTTTAACGGTATTATGTTCATTGACTTAACTCATTAAAACTATTCGTTTTTTGTTATAAAATGGCAATTTACTTATTTATAAGTTCTTTGGGGCTGGGACTATTTTTGCTAATGTTTACTTTTTGGTTTGATGCCCTTGTTCCCATCATGTCATATTATTATGTTGCATCGTTTACTGCCACTGTCTTCATTGGGGCTTTCTGTATATAAGTGCGGAACGTCGATATCACACTTTATATGCCTAAGGCTGGGGCCATGGTGCCTACGCCTGTGCGGAGGCGTGCGCGGCCGTGACGTCACACGCTTCAAGCGGGTTCGTTTTTCGGCCATGGTACGCGCGCCGTCCGTGGGCGTGTCTAGGGGCATGCCAGTGACGTCACTGAGCGTGACTGGCCTGTCGCGCCAAGAAATCAAGTTTCAACTGATTTCTTGCGCAACCCCTCCCGCTTCCGCCCGCACACCAACCCAGCCTTAGGCTAAGGTCCCGTTGCACGCGTCCGCACGGCTGGCTTGCTTGCCGGCGGCGCGTGCAACTCGCTGTACCGCGATCTGCGGTCTACATGATACTTTTCTCGGAGCGGGGGGGGGGGGGGGGCGTGGCCAAACGGGTCGGGGGGGGCGCGGCCATGATGTGAGGGGGCGCGGCCATGACGGAGGGGGGGCGGGGACCAAAACAAAGCAGGGCTCACAGCACTTGCCATTCGTTGAAGGGAGCCAGTCTATGATTGGCCCCTTCGCGTACCATGTGACGCGTTGCCGCAAGAGAACACCATTCTCTCGTGTCTCCTGCTGGCTGCCGCGTCACAGTATGTCGCAAGTTACAAGTGAGGAGGGACTGGGACCCGATCGTGAGTTCAAACCGGAATGGTAAGTTGAGCTCACGCCGCCGCCCGCGCCAACGGGCGCAGCGGGTCCCAGCCCTTAGGCCTCGTCCATGGTTGCTGCTTGCTGGCGGAAGCGCTGAGGTGCGCTCCCGCTCAGCACTGAGCCCTTACAGCCGCAATTAAAGCGGCTTTAGTAGGGGCTCACCTGCGCTTCCGCAAGCGCACGGAAGCGTAGGGCTTACCAGAATTTTAGATTTCCCCGCTTGCCGGCGCGCAAGGCCGGTCACATGAGCGGTTCACCCAATGAGGGCGAACCAGCTCCGTGATGTCACTGGCCCGCCCCCCGACACGCTCCCTGATGGCGCGCTGACTAAAGGCCAGGGAAAACGAGCCTCAGCGCGCCTCAGCACGCCAGCAGGTAACATGGCCGAGGCCTTAGGTGGGGGAGAGAGAGATATATATATATATATATATATATATATAATCAAAAAATAAATAGATGATACCGTTCTGTGGCTAACGAAATGCTTTTATTTGTGCGAGCTTTCGAGATACACTGATCTCTTCTTCCGGCGATGGTAACATTTCGTTAGCCACAGAACGGTATCATCTATTTATTTTTTGATTATTGAAGCTCGGCTAACACGGTACTGATACCTCTACATGTATATATATATATATATATATATATATATATATATATATATATATATATATATATATATATATACACACACACATGCACATATAGATAGATAGATAGATAGATAGATAGATAGATAGATAGATAGATAGATATGTATGTGTGTGTTGTACCCCCCACACCGAATACAACAATTCAAGCTTTGAATCGTTCCCATTGAATCCTGTGAAGGAGACAAAAGACAGCACAGACTTGGTCACGTGACCGTGTGCTTCACACAAAACAAGACCACGCTGCAGCCCAGGAGGCTCACGGGTTTTTACTGCTCTCACTAGAGAGACGATGCCGCCCGTTGCCTGGCAACCGAACGCTGCCGTTAGCGAGTACAATAACAATAACAATGGCGGATAACCGGGGCCGATCTGCCGCGTCCAACAAGGTAACCACGTCACCCCGGCGCGTGTATAGCAGGGGTGATGCTATAGGAAGGTATGCCGTTAATATGCTAATATAGGACACAGGGGTCTGAGATTCATATGGTTTATGAAGGGTTAATGCACCTTTTGGTTATAAAGCAAGAAGGGGAGTAATGGGGTATATAGGGTTAATAGTGATGGATTATATGGGTTTAATAAACTAATGAATTGTAGAAAAGTGTAACTGTAGGGACATATGTAGTTAATAGTTATATGGTTTATATCCTATGGGGTTAATCTACATGTGAATATATAAATCGTGTTGTAAATATAGAGGTAGAGTGGTTTAAACCCTTACAATGTGTATCTGGAGAGGGAGAGGGAGCTCTAGATAGTAGGGATGATCGTATAACAGTATATAGGGGAATATGTGGTTAAATTGCACATGGATTATAGAAGTTTGGGTGTAACCAAGGACATATTCAGTAAAACTACTATGGAATATATGGGGTTAATATTCAGATTCGTCATATAGGGCTCGTGTACATAAGGATTATGAAGTAAGAAGGGGGTTAAGGGGATGTATATATGGTTGATATTTAAACAGTTGTGGGTAAAAATAAACAAGCGACAAAAACCCTACACTGTACAGTAAAAAAAAATACCACTTGTGGTGCATTTGCATGTCTCAAACAGATCTGAAATTCTGTCTCTCCCCATTATCACTTAGCATACAATGCTTCCACTGCAGCCAAGGATTCTGGGTAATGACATGCAAATCAGCACTCACCGTTAGTCGCTCTATGGCTGTCTGAGTAGGTTTACTGGCTATGTACTTATTTAACCCACGCAGTGCTGAAAAGCTGTGTATAATATGGCAGGCATGTTAAAATGTTTAAGAAGTAAATAGTGGCTCACTGTGAGTGGTCATTTGCATGTCATTACCCAGAATCCCTGGCTGCAGTGGAAGCATGTCGGTAATGGGGAAAGATTGTTGTAGACCTGTCTTAGACATGCAAAGTGATATTTTTAAATAATTGTGTAACTTTAAGGGTATATGGGATTGGTTTTTATATGGGCTATACACAAGCAAGGGTTTAACTACAGTGGTATTTTTATATATACTGCTAATCATTTCTCGACTGCAAAACAGTGCAGAAAACGAGCTGTAATTTATTAGCATACATAGCTCTTCAGTTGTCCCACACCCTCTCTTGGTAGTGAAGAGGTACATCAGCCTTGACACTAACGCTCGTGCTGCCCACAAACCAGACCAGACCCCGGTACTGAGGTGGGAAGGAAGAATACCACACACCCACAGCAGCGGAGGCGTGCCCAGAGGGTGGTAGTTAGCATTGCCGGGTCTGGGCTGTAGAAAGAGGGGTAGTTGGTATACTCGCCAGTCCTGGGCAGGAGATGGCAGAATAGTTGAAGTCCGTAAACCAATGTCTGGGGTAGAGAGAGCAGCGTAGTCAGTATCCGTGGAGCTGAGTTCAGGGTTAGTTTTGTACACGAGGTCGAGGGTACGCCGAAGTCCAATTCCAGAGAGGGTTCGCAGGCAGGCCGGGTCAATAACAAGGTAGCAACTGAAAGACAAGAGCAAGGCACTAGGTTACGAGGAATTATGCTGAGCACTGACAGTGAGTTGGAACCGGATATTTAAGGGACCAGGAACCAATAGGAGAGGGGGCGGAACGGAGGCGCGGTCCCAGCGAGGACCGGAATAAAGGCACAGGAGACAAGGAGGTCATTAGTACTTGCCGCGCGGCTCGTGATAGTGGTGCACCGGTGGGGGCGGAGTTGAGCTCCGTGGAGGGTGCACAAGAGGAGCGGGTACGCGCGCGCTCTGTAAGTAGATCGGGGTTGCGCGTATGGATATCGGGGGTAGCGGAGGCAGCCGCAGCTGCGGTACCATGAGTGGGTAAGGAGGGAGCATGCCCCAAGGGACGTGCTCCCTGATTCCTTACAGACACGTGACATGCAATTACATATAAATTGCCCGTGGACTGAATCTGCAGTGTACCAAACAAATATGTGAATTATTGTTCTTTATTCTCTATCCCAAGGCAAAGAAAAACAGATATGCTGGACTGCCATTATCAGCTGCTCCAAAGAAGACCCCACAAGATAATCTGCTAGCTAAGGAGGAAGAATACAAGTAAGTTGTATACACAATTCTGAGAACATGGCAAAGAAAATATGCAGTATTTACCTCCAATGGGGCCCAAATCCATAAAGCTGCTAAGCCACCTAATGTGGCATTAATGTCACATTAAGACTAACCCTGTGTATCAGTTTGACCTATCTATCTTATCTATCTATCTTATCTATCTATCTTATCTATCTATCTTATCTATCTATCTGTGCAGAAGCAGGGATATCCTTAAAACCTGACCTGTTGGTGGCCCTTGAGGACTGGACTTGGCCACCCCTGGTCTATTGCATGTCAGTTTTAATGAACAAACATGAGTTCTTCAATCATAGACAATTTCCTTCTCTTAGGCGATTAAATGCAGAACTGGAGGCAAAGACAGCTGAGCTGGTGCGTGAGGCAGAAGAAGTGATGGTGAGGAAATTGTGCATGCAACAAAGTGTCTACATGCACATCAGTCAGCCCATATGTATTCATCCTGTTTGCGCGTGAATACATGTAAGAGGGCATAGGACCAATATAGAATCATGTAATTACCAACATCAATCATATTGCATAATTAAAAAAGACAGGTTTTTGTATCTTATTTTTTTTTTTGTACTAACTTTGAGACATCTTTTCTTGCTTTCTCCAACACGTTTTTTTTTAATCTGATGCATTGTTTAGGAGATATAAGCGTTTCAGGGAGGCACAGCCTGGACTGCTGTCCTGGGCCCGGTGTGTTTAGGGCTTCCGGCCCCCTGCCCGCACATTAATTTTCTGCAACGGCTCTGAGATGCAGCAGGAAGATAACAGAGGGGAAATCCCTTCCTCTGCAGAGCCTCTGTAGGTGTGCGGGGCCTAGGTCATGGGGCGGGGCTTCACATAGAGAAGCGTGGGGCTTCACGTAGAGTAGCATGGGGCTGAGGCTGCAGCCTGAGAGACAGACTGGGAAAGGTGAGCGAAGGGTTAAATCATGGGGATAAAAAAACATGTAAAGGAAGAAGACAGAAAATAAAAGCATGAGGAGAAAGAAAGACCTTTTGAGGTGGAGAAGAGAGTCATTTGAGGTGGAGAAGAGAAAGACATGAGGGGGAGGAGAGAGAGACATATGAGGGGGAGAGGAGAGAGAGAGAGACATATGAGGGGGATGAGAGAGAGAGAGACATGAATGGGAGAGAAACATTAGATTTTTAGAGAGAGGATGATATTCGGGGGAAAATACACGGGGAATTAAATAAAGAGAATGGCATGCGTCAGAAAAGAGGGAGGAAATAAAATAAATACATGAGGGGAGAACAGTGTAAGAAGAACGAGACATGCTAGGGGGGAGAGGAGAGAGACATTTGGGGGAAAAGAAGAGAAACATGACAGGAGGGGAGAACAGACACGGGGAAAAGATGGAATGACAAAGGATGTGAGACACTAGGGGGAAAAGGAGAGAGAGAAAGACACTAGGGGGAGGGTGGGAACAAAGAGACATGATGGGGTAAAGTAGACAAAATGCGATTATGTCGTAAGATTTGCAGGGGCCCCATTCTTCAAGTTTGCCATGGGCCCCCAAAATTCTGTTGGCGGCTCTACCGGGAAGTAAACATGGAGCCCTGTCTGGTTACCATGGTAACCTCAAAAGCTAAAGATTATGCTCCATGTGTTGTTTTCGTACCAGTGCTAGAATGTAATAATAAGTGCAAACATCTTGCAGTGTGAACACAGGCAGTATGGTCTGAACGACTGAAAGTAAACACACACAATCCCTGCAAGCTCTAACCCCAACCCCCACCATATCATATATATTTGTGTCAACTGCTACTGGGTGTGACCAAATGCATATAACGAAAGACAAAAATTTCCAACGCTACATCCAAAAAATATATATAGTTAAATACTTAACTGTTTGTCTTCTCATAAGTAAGGGTCATTTAGTTAAACTCTTTGGCCTACACGTTATAAGCCTGCAGCCACGTCATGGCATGACCACTCTGCAGGTCCTAACACAAACTGTGAGAATTCTCATTCACCTCTTGTCATGGTTGTGCTCGCCACAAACCAGGGTCGAACCGCGTGGCTGAGGTGGGGTTGTAAAAGCACAGACCTTAGACCGCGCAGGCTAATCCGGATTGCGCAGTTCGTAGTCGTACATAGCAGGGTCGGGACTGGAGAGAGCAGCGTAGTCAGTGGACGAGCCAGGGTCATGATTGGAGACATCATGGTAAACGTAGTCCAAGCAGGGAGTCGGCAACAGGAGATCAAGCAGGTCTTCCTGCTTCAGCGAAATTGCTGCAGGTCGGAAACGGGGTTTGCGCGAGTGGCGTCCACGGCCCATGGCGCCGGTCTCAGAAAGGAGAAGGCTGACTGGAGTGGGCACACCGCCAGGCAGCACTGGTAAACCAATGCTTCAGCGCAGGAGTCCAGAACGAGCCTGTGCGGGGAGAGAGAGCTACAGACCTCTGGACTCAGAGACAGGCCTCTGCTATGGGAAGGGCAGCAGGCCTCAGGAAACAGGGAGCTGAAGTTACGCTGGAGATCCACCACTTCAGCACAGGAACCAGGACACGGCTTCTGCAATGGAGAGAGAGCAGCAGGCCCCAAGAACCAGGAACTAGGAACATGAACTAGGAACAAGGAACATGAACATGAACATGAAAACAGCAACAAGGCGGCCAAGACAGGTGGCTGTGGCAAACACAGTGAACATCCAATAAGGATTATGCTCGGCAGAGAAGCATTGTGGGAATGCTGTATTTAAAGGTCAGCGAACCAATAGCAGAAGGGGCGTGTGACAGCATTGCTCTAATCACTGAACCCAGGCTTGGGCTGCAGTAATAGCTTGCACAGCTGCAGTAGATATCATGGGGAGTGTTCCAGGACTGCACAGGTCTGTCAGGCAAGGTAAGCAGTAAACTGAGGTGTGGATTCCTTACACCTCTGCAGTGGAGGGAGGAATGTCCCAATAGACCAGTCTTCCACAGGTGCATGAGAAAAACCTGCGACATAAAAAGTGCGCAGGAGTGCTGACGCCTCTCCACTTTTTTCTTTAAAGTAGCAGGGTTTTTGTAAATGCACCTGTGGAAGACAGGTCTATAGAGACATTTGTTCTTTCATTGCAGAGGTAAATGAGAATAAATAAGTATATTTCATACAAGATTTTTTTTTTTTTTTTTTTTTTAAACTGTTGAATTTATTTGTAGTTTTGGTAGTAAATGAAATCTTTGAGACTATAAGTGCAAGATCTTACACATTTTAACACAAATATTTCCTAATATAAGAATACTAAGTAGCTGACATGGCCTCATTTATATATGTACTAGGTTAACCACAGCAGGTGTACAAGGTATTGTGTGTGAAAACGGAATATGTTTGTTTTTTTGATAACGTAGTAGAGGGTGTACATTTTTATATAAATAAAACCTAATGACAAAAAAGGGGCTAAGACATATCACACGTGTATTTTGAGTGGTGATACACACCGTATGTGATGAAAAATTATGTGTCAGATGACCAGCATTGAACCAGGATGGGGGGGAAAAAACACGTATTTTGGTCATTACAGCGGGAGCAGCAAGAAATATTGTCACGGCCAACACTGACACAGGTTAGGCTGTTTGACGACGACAATGAGGATGAAAACCTGAGGTACAACTTTTTTAATGTTGCATTACAAACCCCTTTCTTATTATAATAGCCTACCCAAGTCTTTCCAGAAGAAAAAGTGCTGCTTGAAGTGTGTGTGTGTGTGTGTGTGTGTGTGTGTGTGTGTGTGTGTGTGTGTGTGTGTGTGTGTGTGTGTGTGTGTGTGTGTGTGTGTGTGTGTGTATACTATACTATACAAAAAAGAAACCTTAAAGGAGCACTCGAGTGTATCAAGAAAATAAACGATTATGATATATATATATATATATATATATATATATATAATATATAATTTAATGGGTAAAGCAATGCATATATATTATTTTAGTTCCTGGTGAAATTGAATAACAAACAAACATGGTGCTGCAAAATGTAGATTTTGGGCAAGCAGCAAATAATAAAGTGTAATATTCCGTGATGCCAAACTCGTCTGAATTTGAACAATGTTTACTCTCCTTGCTGTGCAACCAAGGACTTTGGCACTTTTTAATGTAGCTGATTGACACCTTTAAAAAATAATAATATAGAAAAAAAAAAGTACAGGTATAAGTATTTTTAACTTTTGTTTTAACATTCTAATGGTTTATGATGATTGGGAAATTGTTATCACTAAAATACATTACTCGGTCATTAACATTGTTAGGGCAGCTTTGTTCCTTTGTTTACAGAGTAATTATGGTGCCATCATTAGTCAAACAAATAAAGATAAGTAGCTGGATCCAGTTTTACTGACAAGAAGCGAATCCTATTGATTCTTTTCACAAGACTGTAAGGTTGATTGAATCTTTCTAAGGAAACTACTTACACTGAGGATTCTTTTGACACAGCAAGTTTAACTGCTCCATTGAAATTACGTCGCTTTTCTTGTTTTCCTTTTAACGGAGTTACTCGTTTCCTACCATCATAAAATGTTTGACCTAATGACCACAAAGATGCGCTCACATTTTCAAACCACAAATAAAGTACATATCCTGTGTAAACTGCTGTCAGAAGTCAACACAACTGAAATATTGTTCTTCCACAGCCTGTGTTCTGTGCTACTGACAGTAGTATAATCTCTGTTTTAAAGCAGCAAAATGCAAAGGGTTTTCTTTGAGCAAAACTTGGTTCTCACCCAGATCATGACCTTTGCTTTTTGCTGTAGAAAAGTGATTGCTACTTAATCAATAGAATCATGCAAATATCTCATCTAGCAGATATAAAACTGCTACATTTATGGATACACATCTTATATAACACTGTTTTTAAATGATGGGATACTGTTCTTTGAATATAAGCATGTTTATGTTTATTTATGTGGTTTTCTTCAAACGAAAGCATTCTTATTGCACTAACTGTGCGTTTTGTTAATTTAAGAATTGTAGTATGCAAAATAAAGGTAACTATGAATGTAAAGATGGTACTGACTAATTTTGATTAAAGTAATTTCGTAAACCTCGCAATGTTTGCTTGCATGGTTATAGATCATGTCAAATAGTGAAGTAAATTCAACAATATATTATAAAATTAAAAGGGGGTAATATATCTGCGTACATGAAAAATATAGGTAAAAGGCATGTAGTGTGTATCACACTGTTTACCACTCGGCAGCTGTTAGCTGTAGATTCAGGTGCTTGCTTCCCTCTGCTGATGCAGCTCGGTTGATTCTGGGGCAGGACGTCAGTCTTTCACTCCCACGGGGATTTCCCTTCATGCAACCAGGTTCAGCAGCTGGTATTGGGGCTCGATGAAATCGCTCCGGCTTCCTGGCCGATATGGAGCTGCTCCTATACCCCAGCAGGTATATCCTCTGCACAGAGGTAAGACCGCAGCTCACTGGGGTGCCCTCAGCGTGCCACGATGCCGCTCCGTCGCGGGACGCTGTGTAGTGACGTCACTGTCTCCACAGCAGTGGTGGATTCAATAGGGAAGTTTGAACAGTCTTACAAAGTCTCTCACAAGTGTCCAAAACAGCACACAGGATGAAATAAAAACAGGACAGGCCAGTACATAGACAAAGGCCAATATAGGCAGATATATGGCAATAGAATATTACATCCAACGCGTTTCGTAGAATTAACTACTTCATCCTGTCTATGTACTGGCCTGTCCTGTTTTTATTTCATCCTGTGTGCTGTTTTGGACACTTGTGAGAGACTTTGTAAGACTGTTCAAACTTCCCTATTGAATCCACCACTGCTGTGGAGACAGTGACGTCACTACACAGCGTCCCGCGACGGAGCGGCATCGTGGCACGCTGAGGGCACCCCAGTGAGCTGCGGTCTTACCTCTGTGCAGAGAATATACCTGCTGGGGTATAGGAGCAGCTCCATATCGGCCAGGAAGCCGGAGCGATTTCACCGAGCCCCAATACCAGCTGCTGAACCTGGCTGCATGAAGGGAAATCCCCCTGGGAGTGAAAGACTGACGTCCTGCCCCAGAATCAACCGAGCTGCATCAGCAGAGGGAAGCAAGCACCTGAATCTACAGCTAACAGCTGCCGAGTGGTAAACAGTGTGATACACACTACATGCCTTTTACCTATCTTTTTCATGTACGCAGATATATTACCCCCTTTTAATTTTATAATATATTGTTGAATTTACTTCACTATTTGGCGTTGTGCGCTGTTTTCTTTTGTTTCCATTCTCTTAGTGTGTGTGGGGTGCTGAGCCACCCCTGCGTTTACAGCTGCAGACGCCCTTATTCCTAACACGGTTATGTGGCATTTATTATTTAATGCATAATTATCTCACTGTGGGATTTGTGGTTTAATTTTTTATTAATTTTTCATCACTTATTTGATGGTATAGTCACTGCACTGTGTACATTTCTACATTTAAACTTAATAGGTAGTTAGGTAGTAGCGCACAGTTTTGTTTTTTGTTTATAGATCATGTCAATTGAGCAACACGGAATTAAAATGTAGAAGTTCAATGCACAGATATTAACATTCTTTTCTTTTACCACTCTAGAAAGCTGCTTTCCCCAGAAGTACCGACCTTAACACTCTCTCATGTCAAGGTAATAAAATTACATTTGGCTACAGTTGCCTTTTGCCATTATATTAACCAGACGTTATTGTGGATTGGAAAAAAAAGCAGTGGTACTGTGCCTTGTTTAATGCATGCCAGAGGTCCTTAGGACGTACCAGGTTCGTCATGGTCACTTGTTCGTTTTCTAAGGGCTTATTGGGCTGACTGCTCTGACAGAGAGGCCAGCCGGATCGAAATGGAAATGGAGTCCTCCCCACTAATGATTCTGGAATCTGGGTCTGGTCACATGATCCGGAAGCCCCAGCACTCAAAAGGTTAAACAAAATCTACATTTGTTAAACATTGGGAGAAAGCGATTTGGACAATTTTAGAAAGATTTAAGCTTCATGTATGTGTACTATAAAAATCTGAAGGAGTGGCTTTCTAAAATAAATTCCCTTTCAAAGAAAAAAGTACAGTAAATACAAATATCAGTTATGGTGCATTTGCATGTCCCAGACAGGCCTGCAACCCTATCTTTCCCCATTATCGCTTGGCAAACAGTGCTTCCACTGCAGCCAGGGATTCTGGGTAATGACGTGCAAATGAGCACAGTGTGTCACTTTTTTTTACTTCTCATCCATTTCAACATGAGCCCCTGTGGAATATGCGTGCCTTATTACACAGCTTTTCAGCACTGCTTGGGTTAAAGAAGTGCAGAGCCAGTAAACTTACAGACAGCTGTTTCAACCTTTTGGGTCTCATCAGTGCGAGGTTGGTTGCTGGCTATGCAACGTGAGGCTGGTACTTGGGAAGAAGAAAGTGGAATTGTAAGGTTGTAGATAAATAAGTACATTTCATTACACTTCAACCAGTGCCTGTAACCTTGTCAATGGTGGGGATGCTATAATACCTAAAAGGCTGATCTACTGCTAAGGTCTATAATCGTTTTTTGTATGATACGTAGATGATGTATGAATGGCATAGCTACAATTTGTATGTTCCTTTTGTCTTGCATGAGTTTTGAATGATTTTGCTCAAACTGGTACATTGTTATTCATAATTTATAAATAACCTAATTATATTGGAGGAGCAGGAGCAAACGTGTTAATTAAAGTCACAGAAATTATGTTTTATTAGCTGAATCGATTCTGGCAAGATCTTTTTTTTCTCTTAAGGTTGTGATAACTTTTTTTATTGGACAAGATTTATTGGTGGTCTAAGTACGATGATAAAGGGGCTATGGCCTACTGTTCTGTTTTGATTTACAAAACAAACTTTCACGTCTTTTTTAAAATAACAATGGGTTTGATACAACATACACTGCATTTCTATTCTTGTAGCATAAATAAAACAAGACATTTTTTTTTTTAAATGAGATCCAAAGATCTTTTTAATAACACTTCAACCACCGGGTCTGAATAAATGTTAAAATTGTAAATAAGCTTGAAAAACCGCAACAATCTTTAGATAGACTATTAAAGTTGCAAATGTCGCTATAGTGAAAGGTTCAACACCTATAGATAATGGGTGATTGAGATTGTTTCATACAAACTGTTTGGAAGACTTTTAATGAGTATGTATTTAATTTGCCTGTACTTTATTGCTGGAGCCATAATTTCAGTGCTGTAAAGCAGTGAAGATGTTAATAATGTACTTTCCATTCCAAATGAGTTTTACTCAACAGTGCCCTTTTGGTCCTTACTTTTAACCGTTTGGTGATCACAGGGTGCCTGTGACACATTGCATAGCAATAGTTGTTTAAAAACTATACAGAATACAAATGAAAAGATATCAGAACTTGAATTATTAAGCTCAGCGCACATATTTTGTCTGCCACTTTAAAATCCAGTGACAATTACTTATTTTTACAGAATCAAAACAAGGCTAATGCAAAATCTACAGCTCGAACAAGGCCCTCCTCTGGGACCAAAGGAAAGAAAACAACTTTGGGGTAACAGCACTGTATATTTATTATATAATATAATTTATTTATTTATTTTTTTGTAGGAAAGACCTACAAAAGGGGTTTGGGAAAGTAATTATTAGCAGTCAGTTAGCAGCCTTATAACTATGTTACAAAATCTGAAGTTACTCTTTAACCATTTCTATAATAGAGCAGTAATGGGAGATGTTGCCCCAAGCAATATTATAAAGGTCACGATTTACACCTGTAAATGGTGCAGTTTTCTTATTTCATTGTATTGGTTAAATCTGCCAGATATTGCTCAATAAATAAGTGAAACAACTCAAATAACATGTTTCATACATTTGTGCTTCACAATGACAGTATAGTGCGTTGTATGCAGCGCATAGGATTGTTAGACACAGTCCCTGCCCAGATGAGCTTACAATCTGTTTTTTGGTGGATGAAACACAGGGAGATAAAGTGACTTGCCCTAGTCACAAGGAGCTGATATCGGGAATTGAACCAGGTTCCACTGATCGAAACTCGGTGTCATTGTTTACAGAGTTTACTTTCAGAGCCGCTCCTCCCTTATTGAATCATCTTCATACATATGCTCAATATTCTGTTAGCCCAAATACAAAGAACGCAACTGAATAGGCATGGATACCACAATTTATTTCTCAAAAAATGGAAAACTAGTTAAGAATGTTCACATGGGCATTTTCTTAAGAATTTCCAAGTGGATCACTTTTTATCCTATGTGCACAGATTGCACATCTATCAAAGGTTAAGAAGGCTGGTGTATATATACTGTACAGTACAATTCTGGAGTTTTGTTTTACAGAATACCATAAAATGCTCTGGCGAGGGGTCCCTGGCTTCAATGGGAGTTTCAGTGTGATAGTGCCCTGATTTGCATGATCACCGTTTTGATGAATAACACCCAAAGTATTGGAAAAGCCTGCAACATATTGCATGGGACATGGTCGGCTAAACACGTAGGGTTGAGTTTGAGCAGCATTATCATACTATATTTCTAGGGGCAGATTCCCAAGTACAGACACACAAGCGGCAGACGATGTTGCAATCCCAACAGACAGCACAGACTTTTCTCTTGCAAAAACCATTAGCAAGATTGAGTGTAAACTGGAGGAAGGGATGCTGCCGGAGAATATGGAAGATGATGTCATTCCAGGAATAAGCAATGAAATCGGAGCAGGTATTATCATTTAATATCCAATCCGAAATGTTACAGCATCGTGTACCATTCTAACAAATGTCTTCTAAAACGTGTTGCCCCACTTAATGGCCTTAATGACTATGATAGGTAATGTAAATCATTCTTGTAATATTATCCTGAACAGTGCACTGTTCCTGCTTCTGCATTTCCTGCACTATAGTCTGGGAGGGAGCGTGTACTGTAAACTGCACATATCTAACTATTTTATTACTACTGTGGTGAAACGAGAATGACAATTACTCCTCCAGTCATTAATTTTAAAATGAAAAGGCTGTTTAAAATGGATTGCATGGTACATATGGTACATATACAGGCATACCCCGGTTTAAGGACACTCACTTTAAGTACACTCGCGAGTAAGTACATCTCGCTCAATAGGCAAATGGCAGCTCACGCATGCGCCTGTCAGCACGTCTTGAACAGCAATACTGTCTCCCTACCTGTACCAAAGCTGTGCGCAAGCGGGGAGACAATAGAGCCTGTTACAAATGCGTTATTTACATCAGTTATGCACGTATATGACAATTGCAGTACAGTACATGCATCGATAAGTGGGAAAAAGGTAGTGCTTCACTTTAAGTACATTTTCGCTTTACATACATGCTCCGGTCCCACTGCGTACGCTAATGCGGGGTATGCCTGTACTATCTGATTTTTTTTTCAACCTGCTAGTCATCTAAGTTCAACCTATTAAAAATATGTGATTCATTATGTTTTGATTTATAAGGGATTGCACATTTGGCAAATGTGCGTAAAGTTGCTGAGTAGGTAGGATTTCGGAGTAACTACTACTGCTCCATTGATTTGGTCAGATAAGGGCCACATATAGACATGACTCCATTCTAGAAGCAGTAGACAATGGAGGAAAAGTTATGTGGTTCCACTGAAGAGGAGTCTTGGGACGTTTGTAAATAAATAAAACAGATCTCTTCTAATTGAAAAGCAAAGATCAATATTAAGATCGCCTTAAATTAGTTCAGTTTGGACATTGGAGGTTTGCAGATACACTTCCATGGATTTAAAGCAGGCTATTAAGAATGGACATTGTTTGTTGTGCATTTAGAGCAGTCTCTTGTTTGGAGTGTATAACGAAAAGTTCTTCTGCAGGGAGAAACAGCGAGCACTGCACGCACAAAGTATGGCGACTGGACTGTGCTGTACAAAAAAGCCTTTATTTAATCCATAAGCAAAAAAGTGTGGAATAATAGAGGGAAATAGGTCCCCTGTGCGCTCTAACGCGTTTCACCCATACAGGGCTTTGACAAATTGTAATAAACGGTGGATATAGATATGAGGCCTTTTATATCTGTACGACTTAATTGTTCCTGACCATTCAAAACACATTTCAAACTTTTTGTGTTCGTCTATTGCAGGGGTGGCCAACTCCAGTTCTCAAGGGTCACCAACAGGTCAGATTTTCAGGATTTCCCTGCTTCAGCACAGGTGGCTTAATCAGTGGCCCAGTCTTCAATTGAGCCACCGGTGCTGAAGCAGAGAGATCCTGAAAACTTGACCTGTTGGTGGTCCTTGAGTATTGGAGTTGGCTACCCCTTGTCTATCGTCATTAAGAAGACACAGATCCATAGAAAACCAATCTTCATTATATGTTCCCATATCTCATTTTTTGGAGTAAATCAATGATGAACAAATGTTAGCAATTCGAATATACAAACTAGATAAGTGCCAAAGATACAATCATTACTGCGTGTAAGATTGTTTTAGGAAAAATATACAAGCACATTTTTATGGACTCCATCATTGAGTCGCAATGTGAATTTATAACAGAACACACCATAAAATTACTTGATACAGTTACTGTATGAGAAATAATATCACAGACACCAAATTTAAAAACTCTGCAGCTAATAAATACTGTAGTTTTTATAAAGATTATTTTGCTTATAGCAACATCTTTTAATGGATCAACGCACATTCTTCATTCTTATTGAGCTTTTATGATACCATAAACCATTCTTCTCTGTTTTTCTTCCTCCTTAACCTGGCAGTTGTTTGGCTCTCAGGGTGTGGTTCAATAGCTACTTGTAAAATTCCATATGTATCAATCAAAAGTTTTCACATGATGGGTTTTCCTATTCTGTTATTACTATACAACAAGACTCGGATGAAAATTCCCAGTTGGTATTTGTTTTGTTGCATTCTTCAGTTGATACCGTCTAAAACCAGTAGAGTTGACGGGGAAGCCTGATTTTAAACATTAAATAAAATACATTCCAAAGTAGATTTTCGTGTGTAGTTGTTAAGGTGGGCCCTCTAGTACAAGCTGGTTGCAGGATTAGACCTCGGCCAAGCTTCCCGCTGAGGCTCAGGGAAAGCGGGTGCTTTCCCTGGCCTTGCGGGTACTTTCCCTGCACGCCGTCAGGGGGCAGGCCGGGGGCGGGCCAGTGACGTCACGGAGCTGGTTCGCCCTCATTGGGCGAACCGCTCATGTGACCGGCCCTGTGCGCCGGCAAGCGGGAAATTTTAAATTCTGGTAAGACCTACGCTTCCGCGCGCTTGCGGAAGCGTAGGCGAGCCCCTACTAAAGCCGCTCTAATTGCGGCTGTAGGGGCTCAGTGCTGAGCGGGAGCGCGCCTCAGCGCGCCTCCGCCAGCAAGCAGGTAACATGGCCGAGGCCTAAGTCTTGTAATTGGTAGAGTCACATTTATGTCATGTCTAAAGGAAGTCCTCTGTTTAATGCAACTTTTGTGTACAGCATCAAACATACCTGATTTGCAATGAAATTTCAGCATTACCGTTTTTTTAAGTAAAGTGTACACGGTTAAGCACATTTTCAGCCGCACAAATTCAGAAGTGTATTTTAGGTGATAAAAGCACTAATACATGCACTGTTAAAAAGGTGAAAGGACTTGCTGACATTACAGCAAAGCCCATGTGGTTTTGCATTCTGGGAGTGTGAGCAATGCCTTTGCTTCATGACTCTTCTGAAGGATGTCTATCACCTCTAGTACGTCTGTGCTTCCTTGATATCGCGCTGCAATGTCAGCATTGGCTGCCGGCCAAGTCGTCTTGTGGAAGATGAGACCACGAGCCTCAGACCCTGAAAAGACAGTGCTGCCAAATGAGAGGCATATAATGCTCTGCTTGTGTATTGGAATGGTGATCAGGGAAATATTTTATTTAGCGCGTTAGTCAGTAATACCTTTATCATTTTGAAAAGTCTGCTGTGTGCCAGGAGGTAATGGAAGGTCGTGGGATGCAGTCATGTCTAATTCCAGCTTACACTTGCTGGTCTATTGGTTGCCACGTGTCAATACATTTAACCCTTTTGCAACACGTGAAGCCGACTCAGCTTTTTCCTAATTTTCGGATCTTATTTTGCATACATTGCTGTTCTAGATGATCTAATAATATGTAGGGGTGTTACCCCCAATTACCCAAACTCACGATTATTTAATGGTTATTGTGCAAAGTCCGAAACTAATCCAGATGACAGAAGTAGTCTGAAAATGTGCAGCAGTGTTTCATCAATATTTACAATAATATATAACTATTAATGATATATATATATATATATATATATATACAGTGTTCGACAAACCTATACATTTGCTCGCCCCGGGCGAGTGGATTTAACATCGTGGCGAGCTCCTATTGGCCCAAGCAGCACACGTGTGGTACTAGGTGGCGAGTAGATTTTTTGGTGATTTGTCGACCACTGTGTATGTGTGTGTGTGTGTGTGTGTGTCTGTGTGTGTGTGTGTGTGTGTGTACAAAGATAGATATATCTCCACATCCACACAGTAGATATTTACCTTCCTAGGACAAGACACAAAGCAGCAATCTCCCATTTTATCTTCATTTTAATTTGCTTGAACGTTGGGGGGGGGGGGTGAGGGGTCCCCCAGGGTTGAGCAGTGTTCCCATGAGTTCTGGGAGCTCCCTTGTTCAGAGATATTGACATTTTTGTGCAGATGTTTGACACAAAAAATGACAAATATGGCTGTGGGGTCACCGATAGAAAGGTGCAACGTCTTCTGACGAGGCTGCATCTTTGTATTGGCAGCTGTACTGTATGAACATGTTTCCATAAGGAGGTGTTCTTGCCCCATGCCCATATCTCGGGAGGTCGGGGGACTACAGATCAGCTCCAGGGGGAACCCTTGTTCAGTCAAGTAAAAACAAATATGGAGAAGGGCAGAGTGCTGTTTTAAATGTCTCCTGTTATAAAAATGTTGTTGTCGCCTGCTATTATGTGCCTAAAGAAATGGTTGTAAGTGCATTTCCGATATAAAATTGCAGATCTCATTTCAACAATGAATGGTTGTGTTTTATTGTTATTGTAGAGGAGCACTTTGTTTTGTTTTTTGTCAATCTGATTGAAAAAATATATATGTTTAGCATCTGAACAACTCCTCTGTAATATGCTTACATTTCACAGAGGCCCAGATCAGGTTTCTGAAAGCAAAGCTGCGTGTTATGCAGGAGGAGCTGGATAGCATAACTCATGAGTGCAATAAGAAGGTAAAACATCACTATTTTCCTATGGTCTCTCTCAGAAAGGGAAAAATACACCATCTTATTATTAGAGGGGAACCCCCCGGGAACCCCCCCCCCCCTCAGTCTTCAACATTTAACTTATTATTTCTTTCACAGACAAAGAAATATGTAAAAATGGTGTTTAAACGAAACGTTTAAAAGTCTCTGACGTATATTATTCCTGGGCTTTTAGATCCAAAGCTTTGCTCTACAATTGCAGATTAACGTGTTTATAAGACCCTCGCAGCAAAGGGATCAATAAGAGGAACCCATTTAGGGGCAGGTCATCAAGTGCTGGTAGTAATAAAGTTTTGCGGGGCCCAAGGCCACCACCCGGCCCTCCTCCGGCAGGGTCGTGGCGTCATGACGCCGTAATATGACATGTTGCTATGGCAATGCGGTGGCATGTGACGTCACGTTGCCATGACAACGCAGTGTCATTTGACGTCGGGCTCCATGGCAATGCTGCGCTACAGGAGGTGCCCTGCTCCGGAAAAAGATAGGAGCTCTCGGAGCGCACACACACCACACTCCACCCCCTCCCCCCACACCTACCTCCCTACTGGTCTGGGGGCCCCGCGCTCCCTCCTCTCTCTCCTGGTGTCGGCGCCGGGATCCTTCTGACCAGAACGGGGAGCTGGAGGAGGGGCGCCACGCTCCCTCCTCCTGCTCGCACCTTTCTGTCGGTGGAGATCGGATCCCGGTGCCGATGAGAGGAGGTAGTGCGGGGCCCCCTAAAATGTGGGACCCAAGATGGCCGCCTTGCCCTAAGGTGTAACCACCAGCGTTATTTCCCATTCAAGGCACCTGGAGTTAATGCCAGATAGTGTGCGCTGACCCGTACCGGCACTTGATGACTGCTACATAAATTCTCAGAGATACTTAATGTAAAATGATACTATCATACTTATGGGACGTAGAGAGGTATATACAGCGTAGACCGGTTATTCTTTTTATTGTTTCTTAACACAGTTCGTTTGTTTTTGTAATTTGTAGGATGATGAAAACCACAATCTTACATCAAGAGTGAAAGAGCTGGAGGAAGAGCGGGTTCGATTACAGAGAACAGTCAACATACAGCAGTCTCAGGCTGAAAAGTATAAATCTCTGTCTGAAGAAGCAAGTAAAAAAACCGATGGATTCCAGCATCAGCTCTCTGCATTAGAGAAGGTAACCAACTATTTTGTTGCATTTGTCTTACAAACCCTAGGTCAGTAGTTTTCAAAGTGTTTTTGTTGTTGTTAAGGAACCCTATATCTATATTGTCAAATTCTGCAGAACCCCAACTCTCTCTAATAGCGCGTCTGAGATCAGATGCATTGTAAGGAACCCCAACCCTCTCTAATAGCGCTTGTGAGATTGGTATTTGTATTTGGTACCATTTTCAAATTACCTGAAAATCATAGGTAACCCTTAAGGGATTCCGGGGAACCCCTGTTGAAAAACATTGCCTTAGGTTATCTGACCAGCTAAATCAAATAGCACAGTAATAGGCAACTAGAGTCCGTGTGGGGATACCACATAAACCAGGTTTTTAGGTTCTAGTTGATTCTTTTGTGCACTAATTTAGGATAGCACATTACGGTAAAATGATCCAACCATTACATGACTAGTCTCTTGGTATAGATATTGCTATGTATGTGCAACCAGAATATTAGTGCAATTACAAAGCTCCATTAATTACTTAGAAGCACGTCTTGTCTCTGTTGTAAAGTGCTGACAGGATACAAAGGTTATTTTGAATATATATATAATCTGATCATATATTAATTTACTATAATCTTTTTGGCCGCATGCCAGTTACATGACTTCTTAAAATGAGTACAATATTTTCATCTTCATGTCATCCGATCTTAGATGCTTTGTGCTTTGGTTGGTGATGCTCATAATTCGGAATTAGACAAGTTTATCAGAGTTTTGTTTGTAAAAAACGAGATTCAACACCATGTCATAAGAGCTCAAGTCATGAAAAGATCATTTGGGAAGCTGTATTTGTTTTTAAGATATATTGGAGCCCTTACATTGGTTTATCCAACTACCAGTTAATTTGGATTGAGGTTAGAACTTTCCTTGTGCATAATTGAGGTGTTTTTGATCACTGTATCCATCATGACCTCTAAATCTCTCACTAATTTAAATCATCAAACCACAAGTTGACCTTTACTATGGTCACCTAATAAGATGCCCTCCATTAAAGTCTACTAATAATTAGTAGTGGGAGAGTGGACCCAAACAGATATGACGCTCTTTCCCGATCACATGGTGCCACTTCTGCCAAGTGATAGGTATGTCCTCACAGGATATATATAGCAGGGAGAGGTTTCTAGGAGGAGTCAAAGAGGAGGTACCTCACTGTGAATATTGTGTATAGGTTATAATTATAATATAGATGAGTCTAGGATATAGGGTAAGGATCCCCTTTGTTTTATATTTAGGGACAGTTGAAAACGAGAGGTAACTCTCAATGTATTACTACCTGGTAAAATGTTTTATAAATAAATAAGTGCCCTACACAGATGGCGTCCCCAGGAATGGCTTCACACTACTCATGATTCCCATAGAGGAAGCCTATGCCTAGAAGGGATTCCCCAAGCCACAGCCGTGAGGTATAGCTGGATCAGCCCAATCGGAGGGTCCATAGCGGACTCTCACCCAGAAGGCCATAAGATGGCATTTAGTACCTGAGATGGAGATACTGACAGCAGACCGAGGGAGAGTAGTACAAGACCCGGCCGGGGCCCACAGGAGATGGAGCCCTACCGGCACTACCCAGCAGAGGGATCCATTTGGTAACCTATAAGGAGACCAGCCTTAACACCTCCCTAGCGGGCCCAGATTGGGGGCAGCTAGGGAAGAGGATACAGACAGCACAAACAGTGAACAATAATTAAACTATACAAGATGCCGTTTGTGTGAATAAAGTTCCTAGCGCCCATCATTGCATTACCAATGCCAAGGCTGCATGAATCCCGCACCATGAAAAGGTAACCAACACAGAGTAAGCAAATGAAAGAGAGATTTGATGTAATTCCTTAGGAGCCGGGGAAGGAGGCTTACACTTGTCTCACTGGGGGATACAGTCTCGTGAATGAATCAGTCCACAAGCTCCTGTTTATAGATGCTACTCGCTTAACATTATTTAGCATGGGACATTAACTGCATTATCCCAGCACTATCCACAGAGTAATTCTTCTAAAAATACAAAATAACATTTGTATTTAGAACTTGGAGAAGAAGAAACAACACAATTGTATCCTGCTCGTTTTTTTTTGACCCCAATTTTTTACATGGTTGGGTCATGAAGGGTCCCCTGGAGGCATACAGCGCTATTTTCCGCTCCGGGGACCTTCTAGTTCCTCAGATACTTACCGGTGATGTTTTGCAGGTTTAAATCTCCTTTCAAGGGAAACAAAATGGTTACCAAATCTCAGGCCAATGGAAAGCTACAACATGATCAGTTTAAGCTTCCTATTGGATGGCCATTTAAATCCCCTTTGAAAACCAGAAAGTAATACCGGTAACTTCACCAGTAGCTCGGGAACTGGGGGTTCCTGCAGCTGAAAATAGTGCGGTTCAGCTCTTAAGGAGCCCTGGTTCCGATCCTGTAAAATGCAGAGGTTAGTTAGGGTGGATTGCACCTTTAAGACTGGCAGATCAATCTCTCTGATGTATACATGACATTCACCTCGTAATTTACATATAGAGGCATCAGATATAAGCAGTAGGCGCGATGCCTTCTCGACCGCAATGATTTTAAAAAAATAATAATTTTAAAGGGGGTTTCAAGAACTTTTAACTGTTTCCTGATTGGAAATATGAATTTATATTCCATATGACTTTATACTGAATTAGTTTCATGAAGGTCCACAAATATGCATCAAAACATCAATGTTTTTTTTTTTTTTTTAAAGACCTGTTAATACAATCTTAAATCACACAAATTCTAACATACAAGTAATTTAGGTGGATCTAGAGACAATTGCAGTCAACAAAATCATTAGGCAAGTATAGAAATGATCCCAGCAGTAGTAAATTAAACTTGGGTTGTTCATGCTGCCTTGTTAATACTGACCATAACATTGTTTTAACACTTTCCATGCCAGCGGGCAGTAACAGTGTGGCTCCTTGACAACTTAGCCTGCTTATATCTGTACACTCCCAGCCTGCTTATATCTGTACACTCCCAGCCTGCTTATATCTGTACAGTACAGTATATCAGGGGTGTGCAATCTTTCCCTGCTTGCTTCCCTCCCTGCTCGTGCCCCCCCTCCCTTTCCTGCTCTCCGATGTCAAATGACGCCGCGGGGTCACGTGACGTCACGTTGCCATGCAACGTTACATGACCCCGCGGCGTCATTTGATGCTGCGTTGCCATGGCGACGCGTCGCAGAAGAAAAGGTAAGTGACGTTGCAGAGGCCTCGAGCGATCCCCTGGCATTCATTTAAATGCGTTGGGAGAAGAGCGCGGGGCCTCTACAACCGCCGCGCCCTCCCTGAACAATCTTGCGCACCCCCCAATTTGCGCACCGCTGCAGTAGATGGTCCAACTAGTTCAGGGATGGCCAACTCCAGTCCTCAAGAGCAACCAACAGGTCAGGTTTTCAGGATATTCATGTTTCAGCATGTGTCTCAGTCGAAGACTGAGCCACTGATTGAGCCACCTGTGCTAAAGCTGGGATATCCTGAAAACCTGACTGGTTGGTGGCCCTTGGGGACTGGAGTTGACTACTCCTGAAGTAGTTAAAGATCAAAATACTGATTGAAGGGGAAAAGCTAGCTATTCCAACAGGGTGGGGAGCGAGGAGGGACATGAGGTCATACACTATTTTCTTGCTTTGAAATATTAGCTGAGATAGGACCTTGGAAGGGACTCAGTAGGACTTGCTAATAAGGGATGATGTAATAATACCCATGATCTTCTTGCGGTATTTACGGAACATGATAAGCCTACAAATGAGCGAAACAACGGTTACTATAGAGGCAGCCTATCTCTATCACAACTATACAATATGAGGGTGCTCTGAAAAATGGAATTCTGAAATGCTGAACCTTTATTTAGGGTAGATGTATATTTTGAAAATGGTTAACGGGAAGCTTGGGCAGAAATGTAACCCATTTGATGCTGGAGGATCAAGTAATACATTACTTTGCAGCAAGAAAATAAAAATGGCATTCAGTCACATGGAATGAATAGAAGTGACATGATCACTTGTAATCGGGGACATTAAAAGCATGTAATTAGAGATCAATGATACATTGGGCCACACATGAACTCCAGGGCAGTTTGAGTCACAAGCTTATGTTGGTCCTTATGAGGTCCCTAACTAAACCGCTTTGGAACTTCTACCTGCCTAAGTGGAAAAATGCTGCTTTTGTAGCAATGTATACTCATATGATTTGATGCATTTTGTTCCCATTTATCAGTTGGTTCTGTATGTATAAGATGCATTTTATAGCACAGCATGAGAGCCAGCACAATTACAAACAAAACGTGTGTATTCTAAAGCAGGGGTTCTCAACTCCAGTCTTCAAGACCCCCCCCCCCCCCCCCCCCAACAGGTCAGGTTTTCATGATATCCCTGCTTCAGCACAGGTGGCCCAGTCGAAGACTGAGCCACTGATTGAGCAGCCTGTGCTGAAGCAGGGATATCCTGAAAACCTGACCTGTTGGGGGGGTCTTGAGGACTGGAGTTGGCCATTCCTGTCCTAAACACTCCAGGCCTTGTTCACCCAGCAATGGTAGCTGTACATTGTCACCAGTTGTTGTGGGCGGTGCATGTTTCCTGATCTAGGACCTGTGTGTAGAGGATTATTACTGGTGATTCCCACCCCCCTCCCCCCATAACCATTTTCTTTTCTTTAATCCAGGAACTGGACAATTTCAAAAGAATACAAAAGCAGTCTGTGACAAGTCACAGTGCAACAGAGGTTCGTCTAAACAGGGCTCTTGAAGAAGCAGACCGATATAAAATGGAGCTGAATAAACTAAAACAGAGTAACAAGGTATCTTGAATTTTTATTCTGGACTTTCTTGTTCTTTACCAGTGTTTTGGCAGTACCACTATATTTATATTACTAGGGACCATTTTTGCTCCCATGGTTTTCTGCCATCTTGGTATTGGTTCCAATTGGTTCCTCTTCCCTTTTAAAGCATTTTACAATATTCATGAAATTGTTTGCAAAAAGTCAGTTTAGAAATGAAGTAACTTTTTAAAGACGCAATCCTGCCCACACTTCCATTCTTTAACCTTACCTGAACCTCATCAGTGTTTCCTTGCTTCCGAAGCATCAAATCGGACAAACAATATGGCCACCAGGGTCCGGGCTCACTCAGACAATTGACGTTGCCGCTTTCTATTGGTGACTGGCGGCCATATTTGTTTGTTCGTGTCATAACTGGCACATAACTACAAATAACTCTGGACGTGGGGTGTCACCAGAACTCAGGGGAACACCGATCTGCTCTGGGGGATGTCCTAGTTCAGGTAAGATTAAGAAGACAAAAGTTCCTAGTTGGAATTGCTGCTTTAAATCTTTGAAAACAGACATCTGGGATTGTATATGAATTATGAGTAATTTATTTACAATTGCTACTTCCCACATTAACTTTTTACAGCACATAGTTAAAGTACTTGAAACATAAAATAATCATTTGCATTATATTTAGTTATGTGTGGGAGGACATGATGGAAGTTGGTAACGTGTGCAGGTGATTGTTTTGTGTATTTATGTCTCACTGTTTGCTGTGAAGAGGATGTTTTCGATTTGTTGAGAGAGATGCTTGGATGTACAGAGACTGGCTTTATAGTGGTGCATGTTTATTTCCCCCCAACATCAATGCTGGATTTTCGCATACGCTAACTAAGCGATAGCTTAGAGCCTCACAATATGAGGGGCCTCAAAAATAAATAAATAAATTCAAGTTTAAAAATCAAATGATAAATAAAGATACTCTATAAATATGGACCTTTCCATTCAAACATGACCCTAAGCATCATGTGCATCGAAAGTAACCAATTTCGTAGCTTATCATTTGATTACATTATCAATGACTTTGCTCCCCAAAAATCACTAAAGAAAATGTTTTAATATAAAAATGAATGTGATGGGCAAACTGTTAATTTTAGCTTTACACCGCCATCTCTGTATATAACAATGCTAGTATAATGCTTTTATTCATTCCAGTTTTGTGTTTATATTTTCAATGGTCCCTTCAGTCAGAATAATAAATCTATTTATAGTTTGTGAGGCCTCTTAAACTTGACATCGTTTAGGGCCTCAGAGGGTCAAAGTCCGGCCCTGCCTAACATGCACCGCTGAGGTGGTGTCTAACACTTGGGTGAAAATGACCATTTTTAGCAGCATATCTGCCATCCCCACTTATTCTTCAAAACAATTTATTGGCAGCTGCTAAGAAAGAAAAATGTAGAGTGCAATATAGCAGATTGTATCTTTCAGGAATAACTTTTCATTTTGGCATGCACTGTTCTGCATGCAACATTTACCAATTGTTCACTGTGTCTATGGGGCAGATTCACTGAGCTCCAATACGGGGGTCTCACGTTGGTCCGGCATTAACTGCCATTCAAGTCAATGCGAGTGATCACCGATTTGTAGTGCGATACCCCGCATCAGTGTTAGTGAATCCTGGCCTGTGTGAGAACTGTATCCTGCGTTGCTAGGATTATGACCTCACACTGGCTCCCTAGACACAATAAATTAGCAAATGCCACTGAATTATTAATGAGCTGCCTTTGCGAGGGAATAATAGAGCCATAAAAAGTTAAACGTACCCATTGTAGGAAAAGTCACTGTAAATTAAAAAAAGGCTTTTTATTACTCTTCTGTCTCTAAATAAATTTTCTCCATACTCATTTGTTACTGATCATAATTTTAGAATGGCAAAACCGCAAGATAGGCCAATTACTGTATTTGACCAAACCATTTGGTCCAGGACATACAGCTCAACCCCGTTATAGCGCGATCCGCTTATAACGCGGTTTGAGCGTGGACCCCGAATATTAAATGTTTTATTTTTTTTGCCAAACTACACACACACCCTCCTCCCCCTCCCTACCTCTGGTGGTGGTGGGGCTGCTGGGGGAAGTGCTGTGGATGCTGGGGGATCGTGTGGGGCTGCCGGCGCCTCACTCCTGCCTCCTCCCGATTGGGCGTTTGGCGGCCATTTTTTTTTAATTAGCGCAACCCCGGTTATAGCGCGGTCGGATCGGGTGGCCCCCGAGGACCGCGTTATAACGGAGTTGAGCTGTACTTGAAAACGAGAGGTAACTCTCAATGTATTACTTCCTGGTAAAATGAATAATTTGTATCCGTTTGAGTGATCAAAATGAAGTGAACGTGTGCTAAAACAAAGCTTTTACAATGTCACTCGCAGACCTCAAGTTGATTGCATTTCAGGGTGTATGTATATCTTTATTTATAGAGCCCAAACAATGTACACTGCACTTTACAAAATAGATAAAGAGTGCAGGAAATTAAATATACAATAAGTGCATCCTATGTACAAGCACAAAGGAGGAAAGTAATGCCTGTCCCGGAGAGCTTACAATCAAAGTGAAATGTTGGGAGATTTAGAGACAGATGGAGGGTTGTGCTTGGCTATGAGTATTGCCAAGTGCCTCTGGGAACAAGTAATTATAGGTCTAGAATCCTAGATTATTGAACAGCTTTATTCAGAAGGTATGGTTTTTTTTTCTTCTAGATATGACTTGGTGTATACAGTGTGAGTGAGTTCCACAGATACGGGGCAATGAAGGGAAAAAGGTTTTGGGTGAGGGCTGTACCTAAATATTATCCTTTATAATGTGTTGATCAGTAGACATAAGTACAATGACAACATGCTGCCAATCAACGCTGCTAGTCATATGTCTAACAGCCATTTATCTTCCTCAGGACACTGCTAACCAAGAGCGGAAAAAAATCGAAGAACTAAAACTGGAGAACAAGAAACTGGAGAAGCAGAAAGGAGAGTTAATGGCCGGGTTTAAGAAACAGCTCAAACTAATAGACATTTTAAAAAGACAAAAGGTAAGCAAATGAAACTGTAGCAATTTTCTGTTTTAACAAATATCACGGATAAGGTTTGCAGTGATAAACATTGCAGATCACATATGGAAATTCAGCTGCTTAATAAAAAAACTTCATTATTGAGTTTCAGTCCACATTTGACACTTTTACCTTTAAAGCAATATTGTTTTAACATACTTGTTTTTGTTTTATTGTTACGCAACACTCCTGAGACCTGGTTCAGGAGAAAATAAACTTTCAGTGGAGCTTATATGAAATAGGACACACCCTAATAAAACAGACTGAAATAGTTGAAAGAGAAAGCCGTGTTCATAGGCTGGTCCTGGCTTAACCCCAATATAAACATAATACACGGTAACGCTTTACATTGTTACCTACAAAGCACTTGTTCCAAAAAGTGATTTCATATGCAGAAGAGCCCCAGATCTGTATGCTGCGACTGATATCATTACTCTCCTTTTTAATAATTTGCAGTGTTTTCCAAGCATATCATCTTATAAGGCTTTGGCCTTTACCATCTTTAAAACTATACTCAAGGACATGTAAAAACAGGCCAGACCTTATGCAATTAACTAAACAAGCTTGCAAAACTGGTTTGTTATTGTTTGACCAATATGGGAGAAACGTGCTTAAATAACATTTAATTTTTTATAGATGCATATAGAATCTGCGAAGATGCTTTCCTTTACTGAAGAGGAGTTTATGAAGGCACTGGAGTGGGGAACTTCCTAAACTACGTTCTTGCATGTCTCTTGTAATGTGGGATGTATTTTGTTCTAAAGTACTTAAACACCGTTTTATAAATGATGTAAAGTTGATGTTCGGTTCAGAAAAGCTTTCCAGACGTTGTCAGATATTCAATAGATTTTCATTAAACACGTTTAATGTTTATTTGCTAACTTTTCTTTGAGATCATCTTTAATTGCTGTAGAATTTACAGAAATATTGTATATAAAGTTAGTTTTGTTTTAATTTTTTTTCCGATCAGAATTTCTGTCAAACATGCATTTCCCTGCTTTTAGGTGCTTTAAATTAAATTGTTCTGTGTCAAAAAAACAAAACAAAAAAAACTGTACAGTTGCATCTTTAACACTTTCTTTTCGACCACAGTGGTGGGAAAACCAGTGGTACTTTGGGTGTGAAAAAAATACGGTTACCCCGGACCCCTGCCTGTATGTATGTATATAGATATCTATATATTTCCGTAGTGTACATCTTATACCGGTTATGAAAATAATGTAAGTGTGCAGGAGACAAGTGCAGAGGTATAACCAGGGAGACGTAGTAAGGGAAAATAAACATTGGCTTTTCCTTAGCCTGCGGCTTTAAACAGTACGGCTTCATGTCAGCATGTAAAAAAGAGGTATCTGTAAGCAGGGGGCTCTTTAAAATCAGTCGAGGTATGGGTTGGTGTCCATGGGGTGCACCCTCTGGGGTTCCAGGCTCTGCTGTATCCTGGAATAGTGTCTGGTACCCTGGGATCTCTCCGGCAGCACACACTTCCTCCGTGCTAGAGGGATCTGTTTCTGGGGATCTTTGGCAGCACAGTCCCTCTGTGCTTGAGAATCCTGTGCAGTTTGGCGAGCACACTATTAAACCTGCTTGATGAGCCAAGTGGAGACTGGTTATTTGACTCTAGCTGAAATTAACCAACTCCCTGCTGTACTCAGTTACAGACAGGCTGTGTGTGCAAGGTCCTATCCAAGTGTAAAACATACTCGTCTATACTTGTAGCTGATTTTAAGAATTGAACTTGATCACCTAGTTTGAGACGTAACAGCAGGGAAAGGAGAAAGCGGACTGCCCATTAACTAAACAAGTTTCCCACATCTGCACATGAATTTACTCTGTTTATTGCACATTCAGTCCCTCTTGTCTGTGCATCAAATATACTTTACAATTACTGTGAGCATTTTGGAAGATTCGTTTTCTCCCTGAATCTAGTTCCTACTTAGAAGCACTAGTTTTGAACTTTGGTTGTATGTTTTTCAACTGGTGTGGAGTATGAAGCGTGAAACCTTGGCTATGCCGAATGCATTGTCATCTCATGAGTGCATATTTTCTAATTGAAGACAGAATATTATATATAATAATTTTATATTATAATATAAAATGCCATGTTATTAAGAAATCTTAAAATATGATCTGGCAATGTTTGATGAAACTATTTTTACCAAGCAGAATTAAAAGCAGCATTCAACATGAATGTATTATTACCATGCTATGGATTGTGGCAGATGGCTGCTGTTAATATTTCATGTTGTAAAACGTGTAAACGAGAATACAGCAAAACATATTGTTTCCATTACACATCCGAATGCCAAGCATCAGAAACTACTTTATATTTGCTTTGCAGTAACTGTAATTATGTACTGAGCTGATAAACATTTTACATTCAGACCTTCAAATTTACTGACATATGCTGAATGAGTACATATGTCACATATATTAGGAGACATTCTTAGGCCTCGTTCAAGATGCCTGCTCCGTGACGTGCGCGTGTTTGAAACAAAGTGTTTAAAGTAAATATCAGTTGTCAGGGTAGAAGCTACCCTGTCGCCGAAGTACGGAGTTGACGCTTGCTACAGTTTGCATAAACAACTCAAGTTGTTTTTTAAAGCTGCAGCAGCGTCATTGGTATTTCGGCAGCCAATGAAATCATTCGGGAAGTGTCGTGAGAAGAGCAACACCCACCCCTAACCTCACGTCTGTAGACCCGCCTCCTGAACGCTTGAAAAGGTCTGCTGGGGATGAGCACACATTGCCCAGCAGACTGACGCGCGCACACGTGGACGCGCGCCCTCCACCTCCTGTCTCTGCCACCCTGAACGAGGCCTTAGTGCGGTATCTGTGTGCTGTAAGAAATGTCCAATAATATGCAGCAGTTATGAGACAGACACAAACACTTTAAGAAGAATGATAGATGTTTGATACAAGTTGCTAACGTTTATTGGTGTTTAAAATTATTAAATTGAACTTTACATGTCATTGACAGTTCTAATATATTGTAACAATGTAGTATTAATATCTGTCTGTAACGAAAATGTGTCACTCCGTAGAGACACAAGGAATGGCTGTTCACAAACGCACAACATTTTCCCCAAACACTTTGTCAATCCAACGACAAACACTGACATCTAGTGGTACAATTGCAATATATAATAATTTAATTTAGGAATCCCAACCGTCATTTGAAAGTATGTCTGCACTTCTTTTCTGAAAAGTCTTCCGAAATTCTTCATCAAACATGTTGAGGTCTTCCGCGCCCTTAAATATTCCCTAAAATAATTTAAAAAAATTTGCATGCAAATTAATATTGTTCCATTCAACATGTCTGTAGTGAATAATAAGATCGTAAGTAAAATGAAATGTATATAATTTAGGTCCGTAATCCAATGTGATTTTCTCCATTTTACACTTGTATAAAGTAATTTATTTATAACAACGTTTTATATAGCGCCTTTATCCAGGGCGCTGTACATTAGTTAGTAAAACTTGTTTGGTTGGTGGGCAGGGAGTATTATGGACCGGCCGGTCAAAATACTAAGTTGTGGAACATGAAATCCCCTAACCCGATCAGCACAATCAATATAAGATATCACTCCTGAGCATACATCAAATATATGTGCACAAGCACATGGGTAACTGTACCAGCTGAAGATTGACAGTGTGGAAAATGTCACATGTTCCACTACCTAGTATTTTGACCAAGTGGTGGGAGGCAAATTGTTGCCTCCTTGTTTTCTATATCGGCTATTATTAATCCAATAGGATCATTCATCTCTTAATTTGGCATTTAGGATTCACTGTTTTCAATAGTTTTGTGCTGAATTGTGGCAGTGTATTTGATAGTGGCTTTTAGAGACTGTTGTATTATGTTTTTTTTAGTGATGTTTAATAAATTTACATTTGTTTTGTATACCGGAGTGCTTTTTTTGATGGGATACTTTCTCTATTTTGTTCTCATTATCTCATCCCTAAGCACCGTCAGGGGCTTGATTCTTTAGTCTGATTTTTCCTGACTTTGGTACATTTAATATCTGGTGCCTGTTGCAGGATATAGATATATAATCAGTTGTGTAGTATTGGATAATACTGCATTACTATTTTTTTTAAACATTCACTCTTTATACCCGGTTCAACTATTTTTCATGTATTAAGCTTCTTTGGGTTGCTATAGCAACCATTTAGGCTGCCACAGGAGAGCGGATCAATCGGCAGCTTACATAATTGCATTGTGGTAAATGGAAGGACCTGCTGCATTTATTAAAACAGGCAGTCAAGCGAAAATGCTGCGTTAAATAATTGGGAGTTGCTGTCTCAATAACCGGAAATGTATGTAGTTTGAATTTCATGAGGGTCACATTTTCCATCTCACAAGATCATCCATACCCAGGTATCTCTTGACCCAATATTGTCTTTTCCATCAACCTGCCTGTATGCTATAGGATGGTTTATTAGTTAGCAGTATATTATTATAGTAATGTTGATTTATTAATAATAAAACTTCTGCCTGAAAGATAAGGTTCCACTTTTTAACCCACAGTAGGTTACACATTTGGGACCAGTGAAAGCTTTGTGTGCTCATCAACAGGCTAAAAAAGAAATAAATACATACAAACATAAATCCTACAATCAAAGAAGTTTTTTTCCGTCCCTAATTTTAAAATATAGGATTCTTACGTTTTCTGACATTTTACCATTAACAAAATACTGCTTCTGTATGCACACAACAACAATTTTGTGTTGGTGTCCATCTATACTTCATTTCGTGTAGATGTTGTGGGTGGCAGCATTTTCAATAAGACATTTTAATGCATCTCCTTTCTTTATTGCCTATAGCTAAACATAAAAATCATGCAGTATCAATTAGGCCTAAAATTCTAAACTGTAAGTAACAAATGATAGCATCACGTGTGTATATATATATATACACACACATATATATATATATATATATATATATATATATATATACACACACAGATATCTGCATTTGTTTTGTGTGCATTACACCTTTTGATTTTTATGTTGACTTAGCTAATTAGAAGCAGTTATGTTTTACAGTAATAGCGAAAACAAACTAAAATGCTCTCAATAATATTGTGTTTTTGAAGCCTGAGCTAATTCAGCAGATAATGAAAGACAGTCAAATCTCTCTTTGGTAGATATTGCAGGGGCACCAACCTACCATACAGGAACCCCATTGCAAAGTGATACCTCACCTAAGATGAAGAAGAAGGAACTTACTTTTGGAAGATAGCCCAATAATTTAGTGGCATGTTCTTTGAGCAGTTTCTGCCTTTCTTCCTCAATGATTGCACGCCGAAAGGATTCTCTTCTTTCTTCGTCCTGTCTTTCTTGAAGCTCGCGTTCCTGCACATAACAAGACGTTAACCGCGGCTCTAATTTATTTTATTTACAAAACACAGAATACGAGCGAAGGCTTTATAGAAAATACTGAAATTGCAGCAAATGCCTCAGTGGTTATGATTTTAGAATCAATCATTTGTTGCCTCAGCAAGATGCATTATCTTCTTAAGATAAAAAAAAACAGTTACTCAGATGCCCGGAAATAGCAACTAAGTAAGTGTAGATTAATAAGGGGGGTGGGGATGGAGGAGTTTTCTTGTTTAGTTTTTCTCACTTGTTAAAACGTTAATATGGGTTTAACTTAAAAAAAAAATGTATTACAGGATTGAAGCAGTGGGGGTATTCAGAGCTGAAATGTGTTCAACACCGGGGACCCCCTTCTTCCAGAGATACTTACCTCCGTAGGGGTGCCGGCATCTCTGTAGTTAGAGAAATTGTGTGCCTAACATAATGGCAGCATTTAAATGTCTCACATGATGCGGGCCAATAGGGAGCAATGACATCATCCAGCGCAGCTTCCTATTGGCTCTCAATTTAAACTGAAGAGATACCGGCACCCCCTACGGATGTAAGTATCACGGGCAGCAGAAGGTCCCAGAGCAGAAATTAGCACATTTCAGCTCCGGAGACCTCCTGCTTGAATCCTGTAAGATTTTTTTTTAAATGCTGTTTTAAAGATGGTTTGATATTTAGCTGGAAATAAATGCAACGCTAATGGAACAATACATGTAAACAAAGTAAAAATAAAAAACCCACTTGGCATGCAAAGGGGTTATTTATTAAGGACCATCATGGGTTAACGCAGGGGTGCGCAAACTCCCTGCACTCCCCCCGCGCAACCCCACGCCTGCTCTCCTCCTCGGTCGCACCCCCCACTTCACCTCTGATGTTGCGTCACATGACCGGCGGCGTCATTTGACGTCACTTTGCCATAGAGACGGGTGACTGAAGCCGGGTAAGTTTAGAGGCCTCACTCTCTCAACGTGGGGCTTCTGTACATGCCACGCCCCCCAGAAAAGTCTTGCGCCCCCCAGTTTGCGCACACCTGGGTTAACGCATCCAAATGGTGCCCTTAATGCAGCATGATGATTCTGCACCATAGTGTGTGGGCCTGTGTGGCTTCCTGTTACAGGATATAAACTATACAGGATGGAAAACCTTTAATATTTTGTATAGTTTGTACAAGGTAGACAATCTTAAGCCCTATTCCTGAAATTACATCTGCTAACCACAAGCTGTCCATTTTTTGCCTGTAAGTATTACATACATGGTCTATTATCGTATGTAACTATCATTGCGTCTTTTCTCCCTTTCTGTATGCTTTCAGTCATTCCAACCTCAGCTCATGAACATTATTTTAAGACACGGCTTTACTTATGATATTGGCGATCATGTTATCTCCGGCCAGCTTTGTTGCATGGCAAAAATAGGGATCTACAGAAATCTATTTCTTATTCATATGAACCATTTGCTATCCAATTATCTCAATTTCCTAATGTCATCTACACAAAAGTTCCCCTTTTACAGAAAAAGCAATATCTTACTTTGTCGGCAATAAACTGTGTGCGCCTGTCTTCAAGTAATTGCTCCACTGCCCTCTTGTGCTCAAGTTGTTTCATTCTTCTCTTCTGAGCGTTCATCTGCTCGATGCGGTCATCCTCTGCAAGCTTGGCGAGCATGGCTTGTCTGAAGGCCTCCTCTTCCTCTCTCGCAGCGTGTTGTACCAGCTGTTTAAAGGCCATTTGCTCTTCAAAGGTTTGCTGCAATTCGAGTCGCTGCCGGATTTTCTTCTCCATCTCTGCCTAAGCAGAAGAAGATGACACTTATTGACATTACAAATTAACTTTTTTTTATATTCTAATCGTTTATACTTATATATCAGCCAAAACGGCTGTTGGTTGGCTGAAAAGCCCCATTCGAATTCGATGGGTATTTTTGTCCAAAAACACAACCCAAACTGCCGCTTGTGGTGGATATAACATTACCTAATATACCATTTAGATTGGAAACTCTGCGGGCCACGTGCTTGTATGTTGCATGTATTTACTATATATTTGGCAAAATTGTCTCTTCACTATGCATTTGGACACCTCTTAAGAGACTGTAACCACATTTTCATGATGGTTCGTGAAATCAAGGAGCAGGTTTCTGTCGGTTTGGATAGAATTCACAAATGACATCGCCAATGACTTAATCTCATCACACAACCCCTCAAGCTGCCACTTAATCTTGGTCACCCTGAAAATCCAAATTTGCAACATTAGCAAAAATACAGGAGCAGCCAAAGTTCTTCCCGCATGCGAGATCATTGTTTGGGACGAGAATACAATGTCCCACAAGCAAGCATTAGAGGTTCTCTATCGAACACTCCAGGACCTCAGAGGCAATGAAACTATTATGGGTGGCGTTGCTGTTCTTTCAGTAGGGGGATTTCGCATTAAGAAACTACAAAAACGTAATTATCCATTTATAAATCTCCAGTATTTTTTGGCATCTTAGAATTCCTGAGCAACGCTGGGTACTTTTCAGCTAGTTGTATTATAAATCACTGTATTACATTTTGTAAAGCACTGTGTACATTATTGGTGCTTGAAATAGTAAACATACATACTATACACCTCATACATTGACCATGGCCCCTTGTAGATGAACTTACCAGAATACCTTCCTACCGTCTCTGCACGTTCTTCCTATTTACCACTTAGATTGTTAGCTCTTCAGGACAGGGACTCCTTTTCCTAATACTACTTGTATGTCTGAAGTGGTTATTCCCATTATTTGTTATTTTATATTATTATGTCATGTGTATTGCTGATGTGAAGTGCTATGTACATTAATGGTGCTATATAAATAAAGACATGCATACATACTGCAAATGTAAGGTACCCCACTAGCCTTGTATTTTACAGTACAATTTTTCAGGTAACCTACACATAATAGTGCATACAGTGACAGCCTGATAGATGTGTATCCTGCTTGTCTCATTCAACATTTATGTAGATTGCAAGGATACTGAGAATGTAATAAAAAAACTCTCCCCCTTCCGAATGTACGATAAATATATCATTAAGATGCTGGCATTGTTTAAGTTATGACAATTAAATTGTACAATACCGTTGGAGTTAGATTCATCTCATGCTAATAAATACACAAAATAAACTAGTATTGTAAGAGAACAGATACATTTTCTAGAAATATACAACTGAAAATGTAAGCAATAAAAATACCTTCCTTACCGTTTCTGTATTGCTAAGAAAGAATTTACAACAAAAATATCTTCGACATTTGTGTTGCGTTAATAAACATAAAAGAAAAAGATGACCTTATTGTATGTCATAAATCTGTGCAATCAAGCAAGCATAAGGGGTCCATGTCAAAATGAATTTGAAGCAAAAAGTGGCACTGTGTGCTCATGCGCATGTCATTTCCCAGAATCCCTTGCTGCAGTGGAAGCACTGTATACTGGGTGATAATAGTGAAAGGTGGGGTTGCAGACCTGTCTAAGACATGCAAATGAGCACACAGTAATATTTCCATTTGCTATATGCTTTACGGTGGAGGGTTTTTGTCACTTTTTTTACCCACCATAACTTAACTAATTTGTGGGGTCTGGAGATATATATATCACACCAGGTCTTGCCAATTTAACGTGAGTGGCGTGCCACTGATACATACATACACACGTGATAGTGATTGCATCGTGAAAAAAAAGTTTGACATAAACCTTTACATAAACCAATTTTCTGGGAATGCTTTTATACAGCAATGAAAAGATTAAACTAGAAGGTTCTATATAAACAAATCTATGTGAACGGGCTTGAGAGGTAAACAAGATACTTCATGTTACTAGACGTAATTGCGCTATCCTCTTAGCCCTGGCATTACCTCCCACAATGCAAACATCTCTTAACAAGAAATGCCCTAATCCCCTACTAGGCTGCACTAATCAAATTGTACTACAGCCAAGAACCAATGGATTTGTTAACAAAATGTGCACCTCGGTAAGTATTGTATATTAATTACGACGCCTGCTTTCAAAACGGCAGCCAGTCTTTTGTAAACAACGTATATTTTGTAGGACTTACAATGTCCCGTTGTCGGGATTCCTCGGCTTGCTCCTCCAGATACAGCTCTTCACGCATTTGCTCCAGTTCCTCACGTTGTTGCTGTTCTTGTTGGATATGGTGTGCCAGCTAATATTAAAGAAGAAATGAAAAACAGCAGTGAGCAAGTTTAAATCAATAACCTCTCATTAAAAAGCATTTAGGGCCTTATGCTATATACGCCAGAGCGGCTGTTTGATAGCTGCTCAGATAAAAATCTCCAAAGACTTGGGGGGGAGGGGGGAAATAATGGAAATTTTTGGGGCCACTTCTGCATATATAGACTCACCCCATTATAACGGAGCATCATGATGCCGCTTTGTTTACAAGCTCTATTTGGCGTCTGTGGTTTTTATGGTAAACCCTGGACCTCACATTAAACCCACTGTGGAGATTCTGCTTTTAAAGGCTCCTTATCTCAGCTACCGGAAATGGTACAAAGATACAGTAAACCTGGTTCAAGAGCATAGGTTTCTGAAGGTACCAAAAACCTATTTTTAAAGTCAATTAGTGTTGAGTACTGCATGCATTAGTCTTTGCTATAAGACAGGCTTGCAATGCAAGGCAGAACATTTCAGACCCCTCCATACCAAAAGGCCCCGTATAGGAACATTTCCAGTACCGAGTCCTGAAGAGCCTTCTTTCGTTCCTCATGCTCTCGGATCAGAGCCATACGATCCTCCTCTCTTCTCTGTTGCATGTTAGCAAATGCCAGGATTTTTCGGTTTTCTTCTTCCAGTTTCTCTCGTTCCATTCTTCTCCATGTGGACTGCTGCACTTTGAATTCTTCTATGTATCTCTGCGTGGCATTCATTTTTTCCAACTTAAGTTGCCTGTCCCTGTTAAATAATGTGTATTACATGAATCCTTCGACATTAGGGAAGATTACAGCTGCTGTGTGAAGTGACACACACACACACACACATTAGGGAAATCTGAAGTTCAACAAAAAACACTGCTTTAGCCAACGTCTTTACTAGCTAGACAAATGAGCGCAGACTAAGGGCCATATTTACAAAGCAGTACATAAGACACATTCTGTGCCGAAAGACACGTTATGCCCCACTGAAATTAATGTGCCATGAATGTGCCACATACTTGTGTTACTCCATAAGACACCTTCCTGTACAGAAGACATGTTACAACTCATCCACGTGAATGGGCTGTAAGAGGCCATGTGCTAAAGCAGGGATAACCTGACCTGTTGGTGGCCCACCACTGTTTTAGAGTCAAGTAGTATTAACCGACAGCACTTCAGCTTACGTTTGGTCTTCTTCATAGATCTTTCTCACAATTTCATCCACCAGGATCTTCTCTTTCAGGAACTCCTGATAAGCGTCCTGCCTTTTTCTCTCCTTCTCTTCTAGCTGCCGTTCTAAATCTCGCTGGTAATACAGCTGCTCCTTATAGCGCACGGTCTCTTTGGCGAGCTCCTCTTCTGACGCTCTATCGTGTTCTTCCTTCATTTTACGAGCTATTTCAGAATCGCGTTTCTGTTTGAATAAAGGAAAGGGTGCGCTGTAAACTTAAGGATACAACTACTACTGACGGCAAAAAAAACAAACCATGTTGGGGGGGACATGTTCTGACATTTCAACACATAAGTAATGAGACCAATGCTCTCACAATCCATAAGCTTTTAGGCAATGAAATGCAACAGATGTGTTATCAGCTATGATGGGCCCTCAGGGTGACCTTGTCTGACTTAAACTCAATTCTTAAATCTGTACAGCTCTTTGAGAATACTTTTTCAGATCCATGTGCTATTTGTCATTTTAAAATCTGTACCCTGGACATACATGAAAACGAGAGGTAACTCTCAATGTATTTCTTCCTGGTAAAACATTTTATACATAAACTCACATTTTCGTAGCACCAAATTAAACTACTGAATGAAATTATTAGCAGATTAAATATATTTGTTTAAATCATCAGCCGCCTAGTTTTAAACTAACTCTACCCGGTGTAACATATGCTGATCTAGCAGATCCTAAAGGTTATTAAACATTACTCTTTGTTTTCACCCCTCTCTGTAATGCCTTGCTGTCTCTTGTCCCATCTTCCCCACCTTATTCTCTCCATCATGCCCTGCTCCTCTTTGCACTCTTTCCTCCTCTCTCTTTGCACTCCCTGCCTTACTGTGCACACTACACTCCCTCCTTATCATCCATGCCTCCTCCCTTCCTTGCTGTCTATCATTCCCTCCCTCATGCCCTGCTCCTCTGTATTCTCCCCTCGATTTGCACTTCCTGCTTTATTGTGTCTGCTCCTCTCTGTGCACACTACACTGCCATCTCTGATCTGTATTCTCTTCACCTTGCTGTTTCCCAGTTTCCTCCTCCTACTCACCTTGCTGTCTCTGTTCCCCTACCTTTGCACTCCCTCCTGCCCCATGTGCACACTGCTCTCCATTCCCTCCTCCTCATCCCCATGTCTCCTCCTCTCCTTGCTGTCTCTCTGCCTCCCCTCCTCCTTGCTGTCTGGAAAGTCAGCTACTGGGTGTTGTACCTGGTAGACTCTGGCACGACATCATACTGGTGACATCATAATGAGTTGTAGACATCCTCAGCCTTATCCATCTATATATTTATATTACTTCTGAAACTTTATTTAGACAATGGGTACAGGAGGGATTTTCCTGCCCTTGTCTTATTGGTGCTGAGATAGGGAGGAGTTTTAAATGTGTTACCTCGTTATTGGGAAGGAGTAAAGAAGAGTGACACTCTACCTGCTCCCCCATGTAGTATCACCATTATAAATAAAATAGTAACATTTTCTGGATTATAGCATGAATGGAAAACAGCTTCCTGCATAAAAACATTATTATGCAGGCAACTACAAATGGGGTATATGTATCAAAGTAAAAAATCCCATTGAAATGAATAGGATTTTATTCTTTGATACATCTAGTGCAGTTTGTTTTGCCCAAGAATTGCAACACTTTTGCCTTGATAGATATACTCACATATACTGCATGCAGCTATGTTAATAGTGTAACTTACCATTTTGGCATATTTCAGAACCTCTTTTTCCGCAGTCTGTGCCGCGCGCTCCCGGTTTAGGTATGCAGATTTCAGCTTATGTTCCAATTCTCGAAGCTCAAGGCTGTAGAGAATATGTATGTTAGCACAAAGTAATAATGTTAGGTGGCACAGTATTAATTGATGGATTGTATATTATTATAACGTATTCATTTTCTTTGTCGATTATGGGCATTACTGGCATTTCTGTTTGACTACCAAATAAAGTGTTGGGAAATGCTAATTTCCGTTGTTCATAAGAAAAATACATTGTTATAAAACTGTTAAAAAAGCCATAAACAGCTGCCAATGCTTGAGGACACCTTACAAACCATTCAAGTCACTGTGCTGTAAGGTGTCTTCCAGCGCTAGGAGATGCACAAACCTTTATTAAGGGTTAACACACCCAATCCGGTATTAATGGCCATTGATTAGAACTGCAGTTAACACCGGATATGGGGCATTAACCTGCAACAGAATTGAGTAAATAACCTCCGCAAGGTTTTAACATTTCCTTCATCTTCCTCTGTCCTTTTCTAAAGATTTTTCCTCTGAATAAGCCCCAAAACAGTTACCGGATTCGTTCTAATAGCTACACTTGTTAACAACACTGTCCTACCTAATACACCGTCCATCTAAACAGAATGAAACGTAGTTATGTTAAGCACTCTTTCTAAAATTGTGGACGACATGCAGAATGAAACTGTTTTTCAATGTTACTGTATGTATAAACATACACACACATATTAAAACATATAAATATCAGATCTTTTAAACAAGCGTTTCATAAAAATCAGTGCAAAATGGTCTATATGTGCAACTTGAATTTGTGTATTATATACAAACACAAAGCTCACAAATATTCTTTGTTATAACAATTAATAAATCATGATTGAAAATATATTTAAAAAAAAGAGCAATTCAATCCCTTTTTTTATTCATTATTTTTTTAACATAGGATTGAAGCAGGGGGGGGGGGGGATCTCCACAGCCGAACCCCATTCATTTCAGCTCTGGGGACCCCCTGCTTCCCGAGATAATTACCTCCAAAGGGGGTGCCATTATCTTGACAATGTTTAAAGCTCCTGCGTCACACGGGCCAATAGTAAGCCGAACCTGATGATGTCATGGCTTCCTATTGGCCCTCAGGGTACGGGAGCCTTGAAACTCCACCATTATGTGAACCCTGGTAGCCGAGCAGATCGGCTACTGCTATCCCTTCTGAGGTAAATATATCGGGAAGCAGAGGGTCCCTGGAGCTGAAATGAATGGGGTGCAGCTCAGGAGACCCCCTGCTTAAATCCTATGATAAATAAAAAAAAATAGCATGCTTGGATTGTCGCTTTAAATCAGCACATTGTTCACAGCAGGGGAAGAAGCACAGACTAAACGTCACAATACACCCATACTTGTGCCTTATTTTATTTTGAATTTTAGGTAAGAATTTCAACCCAAATCCCTGCTGTTCTGCCTTATAAACTACCAATTCTAAAATCACAGTGACAATGAAATACACCATGTTTGATTGCTTGAGTCTAAAAACAGAACAAACAAGTTGCAGAAAAGGCTTATGTAATTAGCTACCTGTTTTCTCTAATTTGCTGCCTCATCTTCTCGTCTTTAAGTTGTTCATGCTTTATTCTTGCCAGCTCCTGTGCCATTCTCTCTTCTTGTTCCAGCTGCAGTTCTTTCAGCTTTTTGTTTTCTTCTGCCTGGATTTAAATAACCATCTGTCATTTAACAGTGTTAATGAGGTCTTTAGGGAAGTAAGATACAGAGGGGGAGGTTCACCAAGCGCTGATCACACATTACCTGCCCTTCAAGCCGGTGCAATACTCTGCATCAGTACTTACTGCATGTCAGCCAGAGATGGAAACGCAATGAGTGGGTGGGTGGAGGAGTTCGGGGGGGAAACAGCGAGGACAAGTGTCCCAGGCTGGCAGCTTCGGGAGGTCCGGCCAGCTGATGCTGGAAATTGGGCCCAGCCACAAGTTGGGCCCAACTTCTCAGTCCGGCAGCCTGGGCCTCCATGTGCATTCAGGGTCTGTGAAAGCGGGCCTCCCTCCCTGCGTGCCCCCTCCCCCCTTTTGGCAAGCCTCGTCACTTGTATTTTATGTCTCCTTAGAAAACACAAAATATACATGGAGGCAGCAAAGCAGTGAAAGGAAATGACAGCTATTTTTCCATCATCAAAAACTATAATGATATTTGACGATTTTATACATTTTGTTAGTAGCAGTATTGCCAAGCTGACTCCATGTTGTCATTAATTCTGCATTCTGGGTCTGGAACGTTTCGGTCTATGACGAGGCAGGGTTCTTACCAATAACCTTCTACTTCGGCCCATTCTGCATTTATACACACACTTGTAGCATGCAAGACACTGCCAAGTACTCTAATAGCCTCCAGGCCAGATACAACCCTTGCTATTCAGCCCATTAGTGAACGGGAAGAGGTTTAAGTAAACTATTGCCAACCTCACTTCATATCATTGATTGTTTTTTAAACTCTAAATCAAGTGTATTCAGGTTTCCAATAGTCCAGCATGTTTAAATAAAATGGTGACTAGTACTGGAGATAGATATACAGATATATATATATATATTTATATTAATTACAAACCCTTCCAGTACTGAAGGAATTTTAAGAGATGGACCATTAAGGGGGTACTCTGATGCAGCCACATCGCAGCGGATGTGACGTCAGTGAGACTTCTGGAGTTCCGGTTGACGAGGGGAGAAATGCGTAGAGTGAAGGTGATTCACAGCCAGCTCGTCAACCGGAACTCCCGAAGTCTCACTGACGTCACATCCGCCCTGCTGGAACGCAGTCGTGAGACGCAGGCAGAGAAGAGGGAAGGAGAAACAGCTCCAAGATACCGGAGGCGAGATTCATTACGTATCTAAATGCTTTTAAATAGCATACATCATGTGAGTGTATTGTTATATTTTTAACCACTTAAATACAGTTTTTATCCAGATCGCACTATGTTGGCTCTTCTGTGTTTAACCATTTAAGGAACATATTCCTACATCAAGGCTCAAACCAGCTCATCCCCATTGCAGAGATATACCCAAAGATACCTTTATGTACACAGCATCATCCTCACACTTGTGAGTATATTACCATTAGACCTAAAGAAGAGTACTCATTTGTCACAATACTGCACCATCAGTTTTATTTTTTATCTCCACATGTTTGCGCTTCCCTTTGAACACCACGTCGCCATACTTACCTGGGATTGAGACAGCAGTCCTGCACTGGGTCACAGCAGCAATCAAAGGATTTGTTTGTATTACCTCCATTTATTTAATTTATGGTTTATATATTAATATTAGATTAACTCGTGTTTAATTTTATATTAGAGCGCCACCTTTTTATTAAATATGAATTATATTCATATGGTCTGATGGCCAATTCTATTTAGATGAGTGTGCCCATCTCTTATTTGCATGAAAATGTATACAGTGACAGCTTATGGGAGATCCTGTCATGAAGCTATCCATCACCGTCTACATATACCTACCAGATACTCCTACTGAAAACTAACAAGAACCGCAGGGCAAGTACACTTTTTTTGGCGGATCTATTTAGAATGACCCCCTCAATCTTACAAAAGTGGCATTAATTTTAACTTCTTCACCAACTCTAAACAATGGCATACAAATCGGGATAAAATGTCTTACATTTTGTATAGCCTGTTCCATCCGCATCTCATGTTCTTCATCTTGCAATCTCCTTAGAAACCGCTTCTTTTCCACCCGCTCCTCGCTCTGTATATACGCCTCCATTTGCTGATCATGATTCAGGCGTTTTATTTGGTCCTCCTCCTTAAATCGCTGCCGTTGTGCATCTGCCTTCATCTTCTCCCTCTGAGCCAGACTTTTCCTTGAAACCTAAACATACACCATTTGAAGGCCCAAAGTTATTACAACACAGCAATGAGAACGAATAATACAGAGATTCATTATACTTTGGAACAGATCAAGGTTCTAATAGTTGTGTTGCTCCTGGAGAAAAGTAGATCCGTTGTAGGATGTGACACTAATGTGCACAGCTTTTGAATCCTCATAGGTTTCTTCTTCAAAGAACACAGTAATACTGTAAGGAATCGGAAAACACGTTCCCTGCGGCGTGTTCCCTCCTTACCTGCCGCTGCTGCATCTTCTGCTGTGGTCACGAACCATGCGCGCACCCCTGCTTTGTTTACAGAGTGCGCGTGCACCCGCAGCTCTTCAAGGCGTACCACGGCGTCTAGCTCCGCCCCCCCGGATGCACCACACCTCCCTCGCGGCGCACACACGTGACGCCGTGAACTGCTTCCCAGCTGTGTGGCAAGTTTCTAAATGCCCACTTGTCTCCTGCGGCCTATCCCTGTCTCCAGAGGCCGCGCCTCCGCTCCCACCCCAGCCTCATTGGTTCCTGTTTACATAAAAGACTTTCACTTTCACTGTGCTGAGCATAACTCTTGTGACCTTGTGTTCCTGCGTTTGTTTTGCCTTGCTTGTCCCTTGCTTTGTTCTGTTGCTTTCCTGTGTACCGACCTAGCTTGACTTGACTATAGGACCCCCTCTGGATAAAGACCCCGGCTTGTACGCGACTACCCACACCTCTCCATCCCAGACCTCGACTTACGGATAATCTACCACTCTCCTGGCTCCTACCCTAGACCACGGCACAACGGACATTGACCACCCCACTTGCTTCGCCCTTGGACTCTGGCAAATACTAACGTTAACCCACTCTCTCCAACCCAGACCCGGCTACGCTGACTATCCACCCTCCAGACGTGCTCCCGCTGCGGTGGGTGCGCCATCTTGTACTTTCCCACCTCAGTACCGGTGTCCCGCTTTGTTCGTGGTGAGCGCAAGCATTACAAATACTTGAACAAGAAACCTATTAGGATTGGAAAGCTCTGTACTCTATAATTTCATTTTCGATGAACCCCCAATGTTGGTCCCCTAAAATGTATAGGAGCCTACAATAAATCTACTTTAGAGCAGGCATTCTGAAATATGTTGTCACTGACATTATTTAGAGGATGATAATATTTACGCTTATCTCTGTTCATTTATACATATTTATAAAAGCATGATCTCTATTTCAACAACACTGAAAGATCATCCTGAACTAGACCTAGAAAAGCTACAGACTGCAAGAAAGAGTTGACTAAAGTGGACATTGAAGGGTTTCAGGGACCTCCGTCAAAGTCTGTGAGGACCACTGGTAAGCCAGTGACCACAGTTCGGGAACCCAAGCTTTATAGAAGTTCTCCACTTTTCACCTCTTATAGCGTCAATATACTGTGCACATAGAAAATAAACAAAAGTGACAGCTTGATTCAAAACGTGATTGTCTATATTCAAGCCCATGACCACTACTTTTAACAGGACTTTGACCACTGGCTCTTACAGCATAATTATACCATACACATTTTGAAAACAAAGGGTCCAAACAGATGTGCAACTTCCAATATTCCCAAAATTATATTTTACTTTCTCTTTTCTTATTTTCACACTGTTAGAATTCATTATGATTGTTCTCGTCTTTATATCAAAAATAGTTTATAATTGTGTAACTATATACATATATCCCAAGAAACATCTTTATACACAATTTAATTGGATACAAAAAAGGGAATAGAATCTAAATGACATATTGTTAGAGCAACAATTATATAATGTGGTGACAAAAATACATACAAAATATTACTCATCGCTAATATTGTCTTTTGTTTAGGTGCTGTAACTTACAAGCATGCGACAAAAACTGGACATTATGTTAATCTTTTCCATGCTACAGTGCCTATTCTGTACAGTAAGGACTCGGGGGGGGGGGGGGGGGGCACTATCATTTAACCCTTAAAATACTACAGTTACTTATTCAAATTGGTAACTATTGGCACCGGTTCGGATGCCTAAATACCGGTTGGGTCAGTCTAAATACAAATGGGTTTTCTGCATTCATTCGGATGTAACGCTCACCCACGAAATAACTAGCATGGCTGCATCCCATGACTGGTGACGCGGATAAGTATACAGATGTGGCTATGATGATAATAGCGCGTGGCCGTCTTATAACCGCAGCGCTATGAGCGGGAAGCACCGAGTCCTCTATTTACCATCATCTCCGGGGGTCTGTGGCCTCCCAGTCCCCGCTCCGGCCGCTGCTTTCCGGCCCCCGCTCCCGCCTACCACTCCTGTTTGACTCAGTTGCCCGGGTAACCGTGTCTCCATGGAAGTATCTGGCGCCTTCTCGCGCTCACCGAGTGCCGTCGACGCTGATTGGATAAGGCAAGTGGAACGCACGCTTCCGTAGACGTAATAGCGGTTGCCCAGCAACCGCCTTTTGTTGTTATCACTCCTCCATTCTCCATGTTGAGGTGTTTTCATTGACACATTCATGTACACATTACAGTAAATCAGCCATCTTCCATAATTCGTCAGTGGGTTTTCATATTCTGGCCTGTGGTCTCCTGGAGCTGAACTGTGCGATGCTGGGCTCTGGCATTCCACCTGATTTCTCCCATTTTTCGTTCCCACAATAAATGAATAAAAATACACTGTCACTAAGTTCAAACAATAAGTAATGGGCAATGTCATCAGTCACAGTGATTTTTTCTCTCTGTTGGTTCGCTGGTGGGCGAGGATGACTGAGCTGCCATTATAATTGCTCAAAAACGGACACACACAAAGGCAGCAAAGAGAAATGTACTTTCAAAAGTGGTTCCTGGAGCAGCAAAATAGCTGTGCCTCAGAAAGTTTGGGGGATTGCTGCTTTAAAGGCTAATACCAAAGCAGGGTTCACCCCACACAACCGCTTTTCGCATGAATTGGCTTTGAAAAAAATTGACGCAAGACATGGATATTTAGGAACATTTATGCTCGCTCAACAAGAGCTTTCAAAACCATATACGTCCCTACTTCACCTGCAGAATAGGCATTTGTCTGGAAAGATTAATGTCCAACCCCTCTTATTACAGTTGAAGATAGGAGGATTTAAAGCCTGAATAATAATTACGTTATATTGTCTATATACATATATATATTCAGCATGTAACTAGTTAAAATAAGGAACATTTATTTATTTATAAAATATTTTACCAGGAAGTAATACATTGAGAGTTACCTCTCGTTTTCAAGTATGTCCTGGGCACAGAGTATCAAGTTAGAGATTATATTGGCAAATTATTAGCTGCATCTGCAAAGATAATCAGGCATAAATCAGTATGAAGACAAGCAGGTGAAGACATTTTTTATCTGACTCAAGAATCTATCTTGTTTTATTCATTTCCATTTTGTATAAAACTTACCATGCTTAATGTCCGCTGAGTTGAATAGTATAGGGCAAGGGTGAGCAAACTTTTCCCCATGCGCCCCCCTGCATACTGTCCACCCTGCTCGCCCCCCCTCGCCCCCACCTTGGCGCCGGCGTCAAATGACATCACGTTGCCATGGTAACGTCGCTGGAAGCCAAGGGAAGTTTCAGAGGCCTCGCGCGGTCCCCCGACATTTAATTTAAATGCCTTGGGGGAGAGCGCGGGACCTCTGTAACCGTCACACCCCACCCCCCCTGTTTGGCCACCCCTGGTTCACGAGTTTGGAATCAAAGGTTATTTAGAAATAGTTACTTAGTAAAATAATACCATAGAGATCGGTTTTACAGATTAGGAACACAGTTAATCCTATAGTTAGTGACAGAACAAGGGAGTTTTGTAAATCAAAGTAAATATTATGTAATAAATACATAAAATGAAGAAACATTGTTCTAACATTTATGATTGACTAAGGACATTTGGCTGACAGTGAGAAACACAGGTAATTGCTAGGTTATGGAAAATGTATAAAGATTGTACTTGGATGTAATGGAATTCAGAATCATTATCACCAGGTTGAATGCTGAATCATTTACCATCAACTAAGCTGAAGATTCACCACTATGGTTACCAAATGTCCCGGTTTAGACAGGACAGTCCCGGTTTTTAGGGCTCTGTCCCGGTTTTCTATCCCATTGGCTGCGCATGTGCGATCGTCACGTGTCGGCCGCTCGTGCTCGATCAGCATTTGCCGGTTGCTCATGCGCAATCGTCAAGCTCCAATCGCGCATGTGCACGAGCAGCCGACAAGTTGCCGATCGCGCACGCATGATTGGCAAGCGCCGACTTCGCATGCATGACATAATAATAATAATAATAATAGCATGTTCTTGTATAGCGCTGCTTGTTTTACGTAGAGCTTTACAGAGACATTTTGCAGACACAGTCCCTGCCCCGTGGAGCTTACTTCAGTCCCGGTTTTTGCCGGAACAAATCTGGTCACCCTATTCTCCACTCTATAATCAAATTCTATATCTATGCCGGAAACCTGATGTAGCTGGCTGAGATTCTGTAAAATACGTTTTCTATTTGTCTCTGAATAAATTGAGAGAAGAACCGGGCCGTGGACTATCTGATATATCACTGAAAGGTCGGACATTTATTTGCACCCACCTAATGAAGCAAATCTTCAACACTTGTCATGTAAATGTCATACATTGAATTCCATAAGGGTGCTGATAAGGGTGCTGATAAGGATGCTGAATGCTAACATTTTCTCATATAGTGGGATTAAATTACAGGCAGTCCTCGCTTTCCCGACAGAATGAGTCCCGCAAACCCGCATTGGATACGGGACAGTCGGAAAGCGGGACCCATGTTAACCGGCGGCGGTATTCATCGGATACGCGAAAACGGCAGCGGATACTGCCTTTTTGGACTGAAACTATGCGCCGTCAGAAAACGCATCCGACGGAAAGTGGAACATCGTAAAGCGAGGACTACCGGTAATCATTTAAAGATTGCTGCATAATGCAAAGCCGCCGCCCCTCGCAACGCAGTGGCCAGTAGTGTAGCCGTATACTGGTCCCATATACTTTGCAGGTTGTGCTCCATTTTAATGGACCAATATATCAATATATCAATTGCAAAAGGCTTTCTAGAGACCTCTGTAGTCCCTAAAGTTTATGCAGAAGAAAACCTTGTGCGATTGATATGTTTGTCAATTAAAAGTGGTCTCCTATCAGTTGCCTATGTATTTAACCCCTTCATACCTGGCAGTGCCGGCATTGTACTGCTCAGCTGTAAATGGACTGTTGGCCGCAGCTGTTTTGCCCCTGAGGTAGGAGTTAGGGTTTAAGGTTTTTAGGGTTAGGACGGGGTTAAGGTACGGGGGTTAGGGATTAAAGTTTGGATTAGGTGATAAAGTTAGGACTAGGGGTTAGGGTTTTTAGGGTTTAGCGTTAAGGGTTAGGTTTAGGGTTTGTGGTTAGAGATTAAGTTTAGGATTTGATCAGACAAACTCTATATACCATTGCATATTATGTAGGAATAGGCTATACTCCTATGTTGTTATACCAATATCTCATACTCTGACTGTAGACATGATTTACTAAACACCTTACATTGCAGAGAAAGAACTGATACTTCAATCAGTTAGCTATAGGCATGGTAGCTATGTAAACATCCCACTGAATATTATAGTATAATTTTATACATATATCAGTATATAGATGCGGCCCTACACAGGCTCAATCCACATACCACCAACCTATGATTGTGTTTAACCCGACCTGAGCTCATATTGACCTCCTATTACTCAGTAGTCAGGTGATGTATTCACTAATGGGTCAGAGCTTCACTATGATAAGATTTCAATACACACTGTACCCATCAGCATTGCCTCTGGTCTAGACGACTATTTATTAGATCTAGCAGGTGGGTTTCACCCCAAGGAATCATAGGTTGGCTTGATGGGTATGCTGTGTTAGGCTAAGGCCCCGGTCTCTCCGCTGTAACGCGCGCCCGCGATATTGGCGGCGCGTTCAGCCGATTCCCTGGTCTGCAGCTCACTGCAGGAAGAGAGACCGGGGGGGGGGGCGTGACGGGGGAGTGACGGGGGCGCGGCCATGACGTCACCCGGCAGGTTCGCCCTCATTGGCTGAACCGCTGGGGGGCGTGCCTAGCCGCTCGACGCGAGTCCTGCTCTCAATTCTATTGAGAGCAGGAGCAACTCTCGCCCGAGCGCTGCGGCCCCCCCTCGCAGCGGGCCCGGCGCCATTGAGGGGGGGGGGGCTCTCGTCCGTGCAGCGTCCGCCACAGTGGACGCTGTAGTAGGCAGTGGGGGCAAGGCCTAGAGACTGCTTCTATTACAGCACCAGCAGGCTACATGTTAGACACTTGTTGTTGAGATACGCAGCAGGATACATTATCCTATCAATTGATAGGTACCCCCAGGTGGTCACATTGCACATGCACTCACCACTATAGTGTGGTAAACATTCAAACTAGGCAATACACCTTTGGGTTCACGTTACCACTTCTGGTCCATCCCCACCCTATTTTTAACACATCACACATGTTTTTTCTTTATTATTAGTGTGCTAACATTTTTTTAGTATTATCCATTAAATGCTATGTTTTAATAGTCCTGGAGTGCATCCACAAATGAGCTTCTAGCGAGAGAGTAGGTGTCAATTCACCGTACTCTCTAATTTTGATATACAATTAAGTTTAGGATTACCTGCGGCAAACTGTCCTGGCAGCCAAATGTCCTAGTGGTGAAACGGCCACAGCTAATTGTCCTAGATGCCTGCTCAGCTACTTATTATTGGCCAACCCGCTTTGCAAGGGATGTCCCAAAATCTACAGTGTGAGGGTGACATTGGTACTCCAACTCTCTTTTTTGGGGCTGCTTTAATGGAAGATTTCTGTTAGCACAAATGTTATTCAGAACCCAATTGTCTGTATTGCTATTACAGCCACGTTTTCCAGTTAGCGGAGGAACAAAAAGGACCACACAGTTCAAATCAGATAATGAAGCAGAAACCATGTTATCTGACCAACCTTCCTGAGCAGAACTTAGCCATCCTGATAAGAGCTTATTAATAGAAGAAAATACATCTTTTTTTTTTCAATCAGTGTAAAAAAAAAAAAAAAAATTGTATGTTAACACTTTATTTCTATCTATTAATGAACAGCATTTAATTTAATTTGCTCCAGCTGGACACCACCTGCAGAGAACTCTTCAAGCACTTTGAACATTACACACTTATCTTTAAAATATTGATAATGCCATTTTTCACGCATGTGACAGGAAACCCCACAGGGAATAATTATGCTAATAAACTTTAATGATTCTTGCAAATAAATGATCAAACCAAATTGCTACTGTTGATTTATATTAATGAATGCCTTTAGGAGCAGATCTGTCAGGATGTGCTGCTTCCTGAATTCCGATTCATCTTATTTAGCAGAAGACTACACAGAGTTTGTTAAATAGATTAAGTGTTTAAAATGTAATGTGTTCATGGAGTTTCAGCAGCTCATAATGTTCAAGCATTACCATAATGCCTTATGGCAAACCCACATCAAGGTTTTTATTGGGTATAACTTTTGTTCTGTACTTTCTTTCCTATTTTCATTTTTTTTTTTTTTTCATGCCATCTGGGTAGTAATCTTCATTTTCGCCATCGATCCCAAAGCTTCTAGTATTTTAGAGTCTAGATTGTTTGTTATTATGGAAGCCCATGTTGAGAATTTAAGACAATGGGGGGGGGAAGGAGAGAGAGAGTTTGTTGGCACGTTGCTCCTTTTTCTGCTTGCGTTGACGTCAAATGCGAGAAATCGTTTTTTTTTTTACATCCGCCGCAAATTTTTTCGGCAGAAAAGTTGACACCACGCAGACCTGGCAGAGTTTTTTACAGACTTCTTCCCGGTAAAACATTTTATAAATAAAAAATACAAGATAAAAAGGAGTCGCACAGGGACGCGGATTTTGATACCTCCTCCTTTTGACATTCCCCAAATCGTACACGGTGTACAACTTGGGGTGAAGACCTTTAAACATGGACACAGCGACGCAGGATGAAAATGGTGGATATTGCTGCTATTGTGCTCCAAATTTGCCTGGATCCATCACCCCCAATATCTTGGAATTAAATCTCCTAATTGACATTTGGTTCTAACCCTTAGATTGCAAGAAAAAATAGAGGTAAAACTGGACATGTATGTGTCTGGTATTACCTCTCTGGACATAATGACCTGACTGGCTTGGGGGCCGCAGGATTTCCCTGAGCAGGGAGAGAGCAGGGCTGTTACTAGGAGGGCTGGGCAGCTTCCTCCATCCTGATTGGCTGCTGCCAGATAAGGCAGCCAATCAGGAGGAGGTGTCAGGAACCTGGGTCCAAGGAAATGAGGAAACAGCATGGAGCAGAGAGAGGTGAGCTGTTTCACCATAATTGCAGTATTTTTGGAGAAGCCACCTGGTAACCCTAAATGAGGCCGCAGCATCACATGGCGACACATTACCATAACAACGTGACGCCACACGACGTCACGGCCTAGCTGGAGGAGATGCCAGAGATGAGGAGCAAGAGGAGATTCCGGAGAAGGTAAGAGGCTCCAAGCCCTGCCAAACTCACAGCCAGCCCATGGTATTTAATACAAAACTCTAGGGTTGAATTCAGCCCCGTCTAGCAGCAAATGGGTTTCATATGTACTATGTTAATCCTTGGTACAGTATGTGCTGACATTATACTCATATACTAACTAGTACATATTAATGATCAACATGAGAGTTCTTCACACAGTTGATGGAATTAGTACGAGTCCTACAAGTGTCTTCTGGAGATGACAATTGAAGAACAGATGTCCTATATATGTCCATAAATCTCTTTCATGTTAGTCTCTTAAGAGGTATCGCTCATTGGAAAGATTGAGGGGGTAATAAGTGGCTGTTTCTCATCAACTTCAATGGTTATTTTATGCCCGAATAGTGGTGTCGGGGTATATAGAACAAGAGTATTAATAGGGGGAGGAGTGGGGGATGGGAAGATGAGGAGCTCTTGCTACAGTCTAATATGGTAGGAGAGGTGCTTAACAGGAGCTCTTTTCTTGCCTCTGCAAGTATTGTCTTTATATAGAACAAGGCCCTAAATCTAGCTGTCCCCAGGATGAGTGTAGCTAGCACAACTCTGATATGTAATAAAGGTAAAACACCCGTACAATCATAAATGACAAACTCCTCTTAAAGCATAATTGGAGCCTGGTTGCAAATGTAAAAAACAAAAACAAAAGCAATGTTGATAATTATTTGCAACTAGAGAAATTAGTGAGGGGAAGGTCTTCCCATATTGATAACTATTTTAAAAGAGTAAATTAATGTAAGGGAAGCAAGCTAGTGTTATGTTTATTTATTTATGAAACGTTTTACTAGGAATTAACACATTGAGAGTTGCCTCTTTTTTTCAGGTATGTCCTGGGCACAGAGTTATGGTGACATTACATGGTTACATTAATTGAACAGAGGTTGTATATTCAATTTACAGACATTTCATGGACTGTTACAGATTATATGATTATGGGCATATGTAACAGTTACAGACAAGGTAAAAATGGTGTTAGAAGAGGTAGGATAGGCCTGCAATGTAATCATCTCACCCCGTCCCCCTCATCTCTTCCCCTCCTCATCTCTCCCCATCACCATCATCATCTCTGCTCCTTCTCCTCATCTCTTCCCTCCTCCCTCCCCCTTCTCATCATGTCTTTCCCCCCTCCTCCTCATCTCCCCCCATCTCCTCATCATCTCCCCCCCTCCTCATCATCATCTCTCCCCCTCCTCCTCATCAACTCTCCACCCTCCTCCTCATCAGCTCCCCCCTCACGACTGCGCGTGCGTGACATTTGTCCCGTTTTTTGCCGGCGCAAATATGGTCGCCCTAGTCAAGTAGTACTACTTATGTCTAATAAAAGTCCTGCACCGTAAAAGATAATCTATTGGTTTTTGTCTTTATTGACATATTTTAAGGGCTCCACATCACATTTTAACTGCGCACTTTAACTTCCCCATGGATTTTATCACCATAATAATATTGGAATACTGTGTAGGGACAAAATTGACACATCATTTTAAATGACAAAGACATATAATATGGGCACATTTCTTTCTTTCTTTTTAATTCGTACAACATAAGTGGAGGGTAAATATTAAATGCCATATTACCAAACAATGCTAAGTTGTAAGGCACCGCATGGGCCATTCAAAAGCAATTTAAAAAAAAACTTGACATAATACAATACAGGGCCGTTTTTATTTTTTATTTTAGGGCAAGTCACAAATATACAAACAGGGGAGTTTAGGTTAAAAAAAAATGTGCATGTTTCAGGTGGAAGGAAAAACAAAATGATAGCAGTCGGCATGGAAAGTATGACACCTGAATGTTTCAAATGTTAGTCCATCACGAACGTGTGGATACTGTTACTGTGCAATGTTGGGCATAGAAGATATTGTGCTGTACAATACAGGGGGGCTGTAGCAATTGGCCCCCTATTCTCAGAACTGAAGTTTCCTGCCTTGCTTAAAACACCAGTGATGTCATCATCCAAATGAATGAGATTCGTTTATATAGAACATTTTAACGGAAAGTTCTGACTGCTATTAGTTATACTCCCTTGACGTCCCTTAGACTGCCTCCAAATCAGTCAGTGTCACTGAAAATTACCAGCAATAATCAACAATAATTAATTACTTTTACTCCCATTTTACTACCCCCACCCCCTCCACTAATACTTATTATATTCACATTTCAATGTGATATTTTCAGAACATTGTATTACCATTGAAGACTTTAAAGTATCAATCCTGCCCTTATCACTATTGTGTTTTTTTTACCCAATATTTTAAAAAGAATTTGAATTGGGGGTCTTCTTGGGTGGTCTTACAGTTCCCGGTGTTCTTGTTATAAGTTCAAAGATGGAAGCCCGTATTATCCAATCCCTCCCAATAACGTTGCGACTACCTATTGGCCAGCTGTACCCGTGAGATTTAGTGGCCACTTAAATTTTCCTAAAGTTAGAGAAAACACTGGCAACTAGCCCAGAAAGTATCTTGGGAATCAGGGGAGGAGGTAAAGATCCCCAGGAGTTAACAAATGGTACGGTTCCGCTCCGAAGGACCCCCTGGTTTGAATTCTCTAAAAAAGTGAACAAATAAAAAAAAACGGATCTGACACGTGATGTCCATGGAGTGGCTTACAAGCTTCCTATCCAACCGGAGCCCCAGTTTTACCAAAGTTTGGGACCCGTGATTAAGATTTTTTGATGACACTTCCATGGACGAAGATATAATTCTCCTCTGAACACGTCAATGGCCGGGGCTTGGTCCCTCTTTCCAATGCCTGGATGAATTAGCGAGTTTGTGAGATACATAGTCGCACCACCAGCTGTATGTGTTTTCCCCTGTGTAAGTCACATTCGTAAATTGTATGCACCCTCCCACTGTGATATGCCCCAGACTCTTCTTTCTCTACCCCAATAGACGTTGTTAACATGGACTCGGCCTTTATATAGACCCTCCTGGCTCCAACTAGAGCAGACATAGGCGGCGACACTTATAGAGCCATTGGGATGGTTAGGACAGCTTCTGGCAGAGGACTCAACAAACTGCGGCCCACACACAGGAGAGGACAAGATGTGGTCAACACAGGATTACCTCCTCCTTTAATTTTTCCTTGTTTAGTTATCATTTTGTCTGTGGGTTTTCTTGTTTCCTTTGTATATTCAACGCAGCGTTCGTTTAAGTCGGGTGGTCAATGGAATTGTTCCCTGTGTATAATTGACTAGCATACTGATATCTTACGCGGGATTGCACAATTCGTCCACGTCACGTCACCTCACCTCTCCCCTTTTTATTTTGCTGTACACTTGAAAAACTCATAAACAGTTAAAAAAAAAAAAAAAACGTAGCAACAACTACATGAGGAATAATGATATATCTATTACAGAACTTCATAATATAATTAAAAAATGGTTGAACACCACGGGTCTAGATCATTAAAAGAGAAAATTCTACCCATGGCTGGCCCTGCGCTCGGGCCCACACTGACTGGTCCATACCAGATAGAGCAACAAAAAAACTGTCCTGCGCTTCGGTGGTCAACAATTGCACCTATGGTGTCAAACAGTCATGTGGTCCTGGGCAAGAGGGAGGCAATCATGGCCACTAGGGTGACTGGAGTAGGTGGGAAATGAATAACCCTTACCTATGTCGCAACTTCAGTCTGGGTCCTGCTCTCCTCTTTTCAACAGCTCCCGCGTGCAGCCTTCTGTTTGTAAGTAGGGAATGGAAGGGCTCCGGCGCAACTGCGCAGGACAGACTCCAAACAGCTCCCGGATGGATTCAACAAAACTTTATTGCACAAAACACACTAGGGCTACACCACAGTCTCCCCCTCAACGCGTTTCACCCTCTGGATTAGGGCTTCGTCTCGAGACAAAGCCCTATCCCAGAGGGTGAAACGCGTTGAGGGGGAGACTGTGGTGTAGCCCTAGTGTGTTTTGTGCAATAAAGTTTTGTTGAATCCATCCGGGAGCTGTTTGGAGTCTGTCCTGCGCAGTTGCGCCGGAGCCCTTCCATTCCATACCAGATAGAGGACTAATTTAGGCAGAAAAAGATGAAAAAAATGTTCTCTTAATAATGACACCAGAGGGAGAGACGGAAGAGTAGATAAGGTAAGAATAGAATACTAGCTAGCTGGAGAACCGGTAAAACCGGGCCGAGATTATGGCTAGGTTAGCACTGTCGGCGGGGAACAGTGGGGCAATACCCCATAACCTTCCCCTCCTTCCCATCCCCCCCTTCCATTTCTCTCTCTCCCCCTCTCCTTTTCTTCTTTATCTGCTCTCTATGGTTCCTTTCTGCTTCATGCTTTTCTTTTTATCTTAGTTCTAACTGACAGAAGAGATACCCACTGGTTGGGTGTAGTCAATTTCATTCTCATTTATTAGGCCATCATATTATGAAGTGAAAAATATAATATGTCTAGAGACTATTGAAGCACTGTTGCTCTTTGTCTTAAAAACACTTTGTATTGTTGTTTATTGTGTATTTTCAACTTATTCAATAAAATATTCGAGCAAAAAAAAAAGAGAAAATTCTACTTTGGCAGCTTCTTCTTCTGTTTTTATTTGCCAAAGATTCTTCTTGCAGAAAGAGAAAATAAGCCTTCATATATTGAGGGTTGTTCACTAGCCACAACTAGCACAATTGAATTATTTAAAGGTCTACCTATCTTAGAGACGGGTCTAAAACTAAGCTGTCATGGGTGGGAAAGAATGGGTTCAGGTTCCCAGTCTAATGCTCATTATTATTCTGTGTTCTCAAACTAGCAAAAGAAAGAAAAAAGACGAAGAATGCACTTTATTTTTTAATTTGCTGCAATTGATGAATAATTCAAGTGTAATGCTGAAAAGACACCATTTTGCAAGTACTGCCCCAACCGAGATAACACAAGGTATCCGTTTATAGATAAGATCGCCTGGGGAGCTTTGCGGGACATTCATCTTCTACGTTTGGACTTACCAGACACTGCGTATCAGCCTCACAGATTTCAAAGCCGGCTGGCTCTGAAATGTTTACGTCTGCTGCATACGACCACCGTAGGCAGTCATGGGATTAACGTGACATGACATCTCTGTTTTTCTGTATTAATGTATCAGACACATGGAGGCCTATTTACTAAGCTGTGTCTGCACAAGACACTTTCCAGCGCGGCGTAGTCAATATTACCCTTTGCAGCCCATTCTAGTGAAGGAGTCTTATGTACAGGGGTGCGCAAACTGGGGGGGTGCAAGATATTCTGCGGGGGGGGGGGCAAGGGGGGGGTGGCACTTAGAGGCCCCGCGCTCTTCCCCAAAGAATTTAAACGCCGAGGGGAGCGCACGTGTGGCCTCTGTAAGGCACATGCCTTGTCTTCGGCGGCTTCTGACGACGCATGGCAACGCGGCATCAAATAACGACGCGGGTCGCGTGATGTCTCGTTGCCATGGCAACGCGACGGCACATAACATTGTGACGTCAGAAGACGCCAGAGAACAGGTAAGGGGGGGGGGGGGAGAGCAGGCAGGGGGGAGCAGACGGAAAAGTTTGCGCACACCTGCCTTAGTATATATGTCCCTTGATGACCTATTCAATTGAATGGGTCCTAGGTATCTTCCAGCATGGAAGGAGTGCTTTGGAGTAGCACCTTTTTTTTTTGTAATTATGGCTCTCACCCCTTAACATCCTCCCCCCCAAACCTAAATGGGATCAGCTGTGCGGCTGGAGCATACTCCACCCCACCCCGAGCAGCCACTTAACCTTTTGTTTGAACATTGCCCCCTATTCCCTCTAGAGTGTAAGCTCTCGAGACCAGCGCCCTCATTGCTTTCTGTATCTGTGTGCGCGTGTCGGTCCTTATTTGGCATGCCCTTCTGTTGATGTAATCTACATCACTCTGAACACCCATTGTACCGCGCTGCGGCATATGTCGGTGCTTTACCAGTGCGATAATAAATCTCACTTGATCCTACCTGTGTCACTGGCCACGTTACCGCAATAAGTTTATCATTGTAAGAAGAAGGAGTGACCCTGTGTGTCCCATTTTTGTAACCCGGGACACGTTGATAAATGACAACGTTAGTGTTGTGAATCTGGCCACAGTGTATATTTCTCCGGTGGTATAAATCGGGGAAGGACATACATCACAATTATGCGGTCACTGGGATTTATGAATAACACCACGGAGAAATCCGTAAAAAGTCTGGAATCCGTGGTTACGTTATTATTAATATAAGTGTTAGTAGTTCGTTAGTTTGAGTCACATTATTTTACTATATACCCATAAAGGTTACATGTTAAATCATTCATTACCCAAGAGTTGAGTGCCAGATAACGGGGGCCTTTTTCTTTTTTTGTCTTGCCTTAGTCCAGTGGTCTTGTCTATCCATGGTTAAGTGTCTTTCCAGAAGATATAGAGTCAATACAGGCATAACCGCTTTAAGGACACTCACTTTAAGTACACTCACTTTAAGTACACTCGCGAGTAAGTACATGTCGCCCAATAGGCAAACGGCAGCTCACGCATGCGCCTGTCAGCACGTCCTGAACAGGAATACCGGCTCCCTACCTGCACCGAAACTGTGCGCAAGCGGGGAAACTATAGAGCCTGTTACACATGCATTATTTACATCAGTTATGCACATATATGACGATTGCCGTACAGTACATGCATCGATAAGTGGGGAAAAGGTAGTGTTTCACTTTAAGTACATTTTCACTTTACATACATGTTCCGGTCCCATTGCGTACGTTAATGCGGGGTATGCCTGTACAAGATATAAACATTTATACCAATTTGAAGATACTAAAAATTAAAAAAATATATGTTTCTATAATGGGAAAAATGGTTCAAAAGTTGCAAACCAAACTACATCAAAGAATTAGGAAAATTATCAAGGTTATTATTTTTTATTAGTATTGTTAAAGTTATTATTGTTATTTTTGAAGTGTATTGTTCATTTGATTATGTTGGTTTTGTTGCTCTCCCACCCTTTCCTTTTTTTTTAAAATTCTGTATCTACCCCCTACCTTTATTATATTTAAAAAAATAAACTGTTTTAAACAAAAAAAGAAATGCTGTTACAATCCAGGTCCTGTGTCAGTGGTATAATAAATCTAGCAGTATTTATATAAAAATCATAATTATTCCTCATGAACTGAACCAGAATGGTCTCATTTATTGGCAAACCTATAAACGACTATATCATAAGAAATTGTATCTAAACATTTCATATATTAATATGTATTTTATTGGGTCTTTGAGGACATTAAATCTGATTTCTGCCATCGGCCATAAACTGTTTTCATAATCCGCTTTGACATATACTATAACAATGGATAAGATCAATATTAATATAGAGGCCTTCACAGGAAAATAAATCATTAAAATAATGGACCGCGTTAAAGGGAAAGTTAGGCCCGGGCCATGGTGCCTTCCCCCGCGCTGAGGCGTGCGGAGGCTGTGGGAAAGCGGGTGCTTTACCTGGCCATGGTGGACAGGCCGTGTGGGGGGCGTTCCTGGGGGCGTTCTTAGGGGCGTTCTTAGGGGCGTTCTTAGGGGCGTCACAGAGCTGGTTCGCCCTCATTGGGCTAACCTCTCACGTGACCTGTCTGTCGCGCTGAGAAATCCGTTTAACTGATTTCTCACACAACGCGCGCCCCCTCTGGATTCCGCGCGGACGCGCCCGCACGCCGCATGGACACGAACACTGCCTTAAGGCAGTCTGGGTCTGCAGTGCCATGGCCCCAGCCTTAAGAACCACCGGACCCTGCTGGGATCAGGGATACAAAAGTATCCTAATTGCATACCAATCTCCTGTTATTATATTTAGTGTCGTAGACTGCTAAGGAGAACGGGAAGGAAGCAGTCTACCTGTAACTGCAGGTAAGCTACAAGGAGTGGCCAACTGCAGTCCTCAAGGGCCACCAACAGGTGAGGTTTTAAGGGCATCCCTGCTTCGGCACAGGTGGCTCAACCAGTGGCTTAGTCACTTGAGGACTTGAGTTAGCCACCCGTCCCCTAGTACAAGGCATTGTAATAAAAGTGTACCTAATGTAATACAGCTCAGCTAACAGCCCATTAATCAGGATGAAGCATATTCTCTGGGGAGACCATACAGCAGCATGGGGTGTTCATGAATGACAGTGTGTCCAGAAGAGACGTACTTTAATGAAGCACAATATAAACAGGATGATTAAGAGGTTGTAGCGCAGGAAGTGACAGGTTTTGAGTTCACCGATCTGTAGGGAAGACGCAGCAAACTGCGCAGTTGATGCGCTCTTGGTTTCCATATACTTTACTTTGCATCTGTTTTTCTGCTCGCTGTTAGCAGCAATCAAAGGGAGATCTATTCCAAATATTATTTATTCATTAAGGGGGTATTTAGGGGAGATTAGTTTTAACTAAAATATTCAACATGTAATATTTCAAGTATTTGCTGATATCGTTTAGTTAATAAATAAAACTTTTAGTGTGACTTGAACTGTAAAGGTGTTGAGCCCAGAGTGCTTAAATAAAATGACTAACAATACTTGACACAGACGCTCTCAGAATATGATCTCTTTTATGATATGTTATTTCTATATATTCCTTTGTGTTCTGCAAGTTCATCTATACAGACACCGCTAGAAGCTGTAACAGCAGCCAGATGGGCAGCAAGGACTGCATGGGATACATATGTTATCTGTTGGTACATAATATTATTTTGTACAAGTCACACACTCCAATGTGATTGTAAAGCTTGAAGAAGAAAGCAGATTAGGTATAATTACAATGTATTAGATTGTAAGCTTTTTGGGGCAGTAGCTCCTTTTGCCTTATGTTGTCATTTAGCTCTTGCACTTATTCTCATTGCTTGTAATTTATTTACCTTGTATTGCCATTTTGTAAAGCGCTGCATACATTGTTGACGCAACATCAATGCAATGATACATACACATATAGAAAGGAGACTGGCACTGCATGTTGGTTGTTATAATAAGGTTGGCACTTCCATTCCCCATTCAAATAGTATACAGACGTGTAATTCTGAACCTTGTACAGATGATGGCGCCAACATCCAATCTTAAACCTGTACCGAATAGCCTGTTTCTCAGACCCGCAGAATGAGCAGCTGCCAGCCGCAGGCCTGTAATATAGTGCGCGCGCGTGTGCTACCGTGCGCGGTGGCGCGGCGCACCACGGAAACTACAATCAAATTGTATTTTTGCGCTGCTGCCACGCCGCGAACCAATCACAGCGCGGCCCAACGCTGTGACGTCAGTCACGCCCCCTAACCGCGCACGTCACCGCTTGCAGCCTACAAACTAAACGCGCACGCCACGCAACGCCGGTCGCGCACCCGCACGCGCAGCAGCAAGAACTATAAAACAAGCCTTAGGCTTGCAGGGAGCCAAGGCGGCGTGCTGGCAGCGGGGCCCGTCTGTAAAAAGGTTAAGGGGACTTACCTTGACGACCGGCCCTCCTACAGCAGCGTCACCATGACATCACGGCGGCAAGCGCTGTCATATGACGTCACAGCATCATTTGATGTCGGTCACCATGAAAGCGCGACGCTAGAGGAGGCGGCCCACTCCGGGAAAAAAGGTAAGACCCCTCTCATAAAGGAACACACCCAACCTGCGCTTCCTCCTCTCCCTCCTCGCGTCGGTGCCGGGATCCAACTTCCGCCTGACCGAATAAAAAGAGGGATCATCGTATCTATTAAACAGAGTAAATAGCAGTTGGATAAGTCACTGGGCAGCTGTAATTCGGGAATGACGGAGAGATTGCACCAGTCTCATGGGGAGCAAATAGTTTCTATATGGAGTTCTGCAGCTTTTTCCTCCTTGCAGACTATTTCTTTGTTAATAATTAGGATGGAGGATCGCTATACTTACGTGTCCCTCTAAATATCACTCAATAGAAATAAACTGAAGGAGTAACTCAGTGAGTAAAGACACTCACTCTGAAAAAAAATGGCACTGAGTTGGAGGCAGCGGAGCCTGGTTCAATTCCCGGTGTCGGCTCCTTGTGACTTTGGGCAAGTCACTTTATCTCCCTGTGCCTCAGGTACCAAACACATAGATTGTAAGCTCTATGGGGCAGGGACTCGTTCTATACAGGTAGTCCTCGCTATCCAACGTTTCACTTTACAATGAATGGCATATCCAACGCTTTACAATGCAACCCTAAGGGCCATTTTTCGACGCCGGAATGCGTTATCTAACGCTCACCGCCGCTGATTAACATGGGACTCACTTTACAACGGTTTCACTATCCAACGCTACTTCCAGAACGGGTTTCGTTGGATAACCGAGGACTGCCTGTATATTATTATGTATCAAAGTCCATGGACGAGGGTATTAAAAGCAGTCCATCACAAACCAACCTTCTGCACTGACCTGCTTAAAGTGCTAGAAAAGTCCTTAGACTACAGCTGAGGAATTAATTGTAAGGGTCGTATCCACAGAGCTCCGATAAGTGCATTAAACTACGTTAGGCTAAGGCCTCGCTGCCTCAGACCAGGCGCCCGTACTGCAGACAGGTGGCGCGTGGAGAGGCACTTGACCGCTATATGCGGTCTGTAGGGAGTGGCGGCCGGGGGGCATGGTTTGAGCAGAGGGCTGCAGCGGGGGTCTCCCGGGCTGCAGGAGGGACCCCCCACATGCCCTCTGCTGCTCTCCGTGCTACTCCCCCCCTCCACATGCCCTCTGCTGCTCCCGTCCGATACCACACCCCCCCTCCCCTCCAGCGGAGGTCGGTCTCCCGGGCTGCAGGAGGGTGCTGCTGCCGGCTGTATGCTGGAAGGTAAGCAGCTCCCCCCCCACAAATGCCCTCCTCTCCGTGCTGATCCCTCCCCCCGGTAAACACACACACACACCACCCCCCATACCTTGTGGAGGACGCTCTCTGACAGCTCCAGCCCCCGCCGCTGATAGGCTCATCAGCGCACCTCGTGACGCGTCACTGCTCAGGATCGCAATTTTCTTGCATCCCCTGGCGGCTGACGCTTCACAGCGCGTTGTGAGCCATGTAGCGAGGGGGGACAGGGACCGGCTCGGAAGTATACCCCTGCTGGTGAGGAACACGCACGCGGCCGCGCGCCCCGCCGGACGCAGCGGGGCCAAAGCCTTAACGTCACGTTGTGCCTTAACATGAATTTTCAAAAGCCAATACCATAACTTTATAATAATAACTTTATTTGATATTGCGCTTTTCTCCCAATGGGCGTCAGAATTACAGTATAGCGCGCGGTACGCAGCACGCAGGATTGTTACACAGTCCCTGCCCACAGAGCTTACAATCTATGTTTTTGGTGCCTGACGATCAGTAACAGTGTTGCGGTAACTATAATGGGTGTTAAAGATATGCGAAAATACCGTCTGTTACTGTTTTAAGTAATGTGACGTTATGAGCCCTGAATTAATTAGAGTGTAAGCTCTTCGGAGCAGGGACTCCTTTTCCTAAATGTTACATTTATGTCTGAAACACTTCTTCCCATTATGTGTTATTTATATTATTTATATGATTGTCACGTGTATTACTGCTGTGAAGCGCTATGTACATTAATGGTGCTATATAAAGACATACATACATACATACATACATACATACATACATACATACATACATACATACATACATACATACATACATAGCTTTGTTGATCTGGCCCTAAGGGGTTTTGGGCTGGACCGTAAAAGTCATCAAGAACCTCAGTATTTGAACTCATGGTTTATAATATTCAACAACCCCTTTGTCAGCGTAATGCTGCCCCATCTGACACCCACAGGGTTAAATCCAGATGGTAATAAAACAAAACTTTTTTCACACTGAAGAATAACATTTATTAGGGGTGTTAATCAGAAATAGCAAAAAGGAAACCTGCAGAAATAAGGTGAGATATCAAAACGTTCCTCACGTAAGATGTTAAGGCAAAGTTTCCTATGTCTGTGGACATCAAAGAGGTAATTCACGTAATTACTCAGTTTTTCAATGTAATAATTCTATCAATAAGAAAACCGTGGAATACAAAAAATAAAGCAAAATCAGTTTTTAACATCATTGCCTTTGAAGCACTGACGAGCCATTTGGAAAGGTGGTGTAACTCCCTGTGTGCTGCACACACTCACACTGACCCCCCCGGCAGGTTCCGCTCCAATCTGCTGTGGGCATGTGACTGTTAATGGACATGAGACCAGCCAATGACAACGGCTGTGGAAGAGGTGGGACAATGAGGGCGAGGAGCCTTTAAAAGGCGGGGCGCCACGTTGAGTCAGGTCTGCGCTGACCTGAGCGCTATCAGGTTTGGTGGAGGATTGCAGAGTGTGCACATGGCAGAAGTAGCAGAGAATTACAGTCCGGACATGATCGAGAGTTGAGCGCCATTGGTGGGGACCCTCAATGGCAACGAAGCATAGTGGTCCCTTTTTGAAGTACAGGCCTGCTACAGTTAATACACAACGAGCTCCAACGCTGTGCCGGCACCATCACAAAGCCAGTATACCCAGGACTGGGTGGATAATGCACCCCTGACACAGAGTTACACCTGTGCACCGTTATTGGGAACTGCACAGTATTATTACTATATGTTGTGTGTAGTGTATTATACTATATGTTGTGTGTAGTGTATTACTATATGTTGTGTGTAGTGTATTATACTATATGTTGTGTGTAGTGTATTACTATATGTTGTGTGTAGTGTATTACTATATGTTGTGTGTAGTGTATTACTTTATGTTGTGTGTAGTGTATTACGATATGTTGCGTGTAGTGTATTATACTATATGTTGTGTGTAGTGATACTTTGCCGAGGATCACGGATTGCCCAGGGTATTAAGAGTATAGTAAACCCGTTGTACCATCCGTATACTGTCTGCATTTCTCCCGCCGCCTGACCGCAGGCCACGAATGGCCATTTAAAAGCAATAGCCTCCACCTCAGTAATAAGCATAAGTCTGAGAGCTAAAGAGAGCGTGTACTGTGATAACTATACTGAAGCTGTTTAAAAGCAGAGCAGCCGATGGTTCTAGGTACATTATGAACAACCCAAGCAAATGATTGTGGTAAAGGAACCCAAGCCAGAGGTATTAACCTAGATGCCCTTGCTAAAGAATAGACCTACCGAATGCTTGTGCATTAACATTCATTTGGGATTTGCACATTGGACAAATATAAGAGAATAATAATAACAATTACATTTAATTCGGGGAAAACAGGCATATCAAACAGATACAGTAACCCCTTTTATGATGGGGAGATGTAATAAATGGGTTTGCCGCGTGTTACATGCCCTAGGATGTTTCGGTGCTGCCATCGTAGCCGACGTTGATCAGCTGCAGGGTAAAGCTAACCATCGGCTGTTTCACCGTGAAGGTAAGTCCGTAACTTTAACCCCTTACTGCTATTTGGACACCTTACCCTAAAACCCCTAACCTTAACCCATTACCCCCTTACCCTAAAACCCCTAACCTTAACCCTTACCCGTTAACCCTTTACCCTAAAACCCCTTACCCTTCAATGCCTAACCTTGACCCCTTACCCTAACCAGTTAACCCCGTACCCTAAAACTCCCAACGTTGACCCCCAAAATACTGACACAAATCCCTCTAACCACGTACTTAGCTTCGCGGTGAAACAGCTGACTTATAGCTGTTCCCCGCGGCCGATCAGCTGCGGCGAGACGGCCGCACCGAAGCGTCCCATTCCGTCCTTAGAATCCGGCAGAAATGTGCAACCCATTCACAAAAGTTAGTGAAGTTGGTGAAATTACAGTATCAGTTTTTCAGTGAAATTTTTTTTTATTTTTATAATGTGCCTCAAAATCTATCAGTCTCATATACACTGATGTGCCGGCTCACATCGGGCATGTGACACATATAGCAAAAATTCCAACATTTCTGATCTTTTCACACCCCAAAAATTGCGCCTGAACCTGCGTATTTCACACATCCCCGTTGGCTGGGATTCTCTAAGCTCTGATAAGAGGCAGCGAAACGCGATCACGCGTTATCTGCCATATAAGTTACCGTGGGATCGAGCTCCTCTACCCCTTATCAGACCTTAGTGAAGCCCCGCCTTGGAAACATTTGAGCTCATGTTCACTTAGTGGTGTTACACCGTAAGGCACCTCTTGGCACAAGAAACTGTCTTACTGCACAGCTGCGCTTAGTAAATATGGGACTTGGGGGGATATTTACATTGAGGCGCTTAGCCATAAGACACCTCACTGCGCATTTACTCCAATTACGTTGTAACTCTTAGGCTGCGTCCATAGTGCAGGAGACGGCGCGAGCGACGTCGCTCACGCTGAAAACAAACACTAGGACGCCAATGTGTTGGTGTATAGTGCGCGCGAGCACAAGCGCGACGGGGCGACCGTAGCTTGGCGCGACAACCAAAGTTTGACTTTCCCGAGCGACGGCCGGGTCACGTGAGCGGTTCACCAAATGAGGGGGAAGCAGCTCAGTGACGTCCCCCCCCATCGCGCAAACATGCAGGCCACGAATCTCGTCAAGTACAGGCGTGCGTGACATCACGCTTTCGGTTGCGTGCTCATGCGCCTGCACTAAGTCCGAGGCCTCAGCCAATATGGCTCATCAAATTTGCATGCTCCGGTTTAGAATTTTACCAATAAAAATACCCCTTGTTGGCTCATTCACATGTCTCAGACAGGTCAGCAGCCCTGCCCTTCCCCATTATCTCTTAGCATACAGTGCTTCTACTGTAGCCAGGGATTCTGGGAAATGACATGCCAATGAGCACAAAGTGCCACCTTTTATTTAGAACTTTTGAATTCTTGCTTGAATTCAGAGTTCACAATGTAGAGGGCCCATGAATACAATTAAATATTTAACAACGCATTGATTGGAAGGTAATGGATGTGATACAGACACTGAGACAGGCTTTGCACTCAGAGCAGTCCTAGCTTTGCTACTACATGTATTAACCGGAGAGCTGGAAAAGAGGTTTTAATAATGTATTAGGATGTGCATTAAAACCACCAAATGGCATTCACTGACTTTCTAAACAGCCAAACGGAATAAACAGTTAATGGAAACGATCTTGTTTATTCGACATTTTCAGTCCCCATATGTTTGCCGAAGTATCATTAAAAAAGTAATTCATTATAAGGATGAGCATTTTAAACAATGTGCTGAGAACCTGAGATCACGAACCCGGAGCTGCTGACTCTGTCAGCATTTTGTTCATAGCTCCGAACTGTATGGGAGAGAGGGTGATAAGGGAAAGTGCTCCATTAATTCCCAAACTGTCTGAAGACAAAACTCACTGCACTGTGCCCTAATAATTCTCAGGTTTACTTCGCAGGAAGCTTTCACCATTGGTCGGCTCTGTTCACTACGCGCTTAAAGCAGCAGTCCAAGCTGCTGTTTCCCCCCCCCCCCCTTTAATATGTGCCTCAGAACAATCCACACAATAAGTCATTAGCTAAGTTGCCGATCGATCCGTTCTCCTGTGATCGATCGGCGAAGATTCAGCTCGGGGGTTCACTAAATGGGCGTCAGTGCAGCAGAAGAGGACCAAAGATGTAAAGTTCTGTGGGGAGGATCATGGCACCAGGCAGTCACTAGATACAATTGGTGCACTGCTAGAGAGAGGGCAGGGGTGTGTCAGAGTCTGTTTCAGCAGAGGAAGGGGATGTGACTTTGTAAATGGTTGCTATAGAAACAAAAAATGCTTGTTACATTATAATACATAAAAAATGCAATTCAGAGTTGTTGTTTTTTAAATACAAGTATTCTCTCATAGTACAGAAGTGATTTATTGAGAAAAAAAACCATGTAGGATATTGCTTGGTCTGCAGCTTTAACACTCACTCTGTACTTGTGTGTACTGCAATTTCTCTGATAAGTCTCTAAGGTCTGCAGGGTCAACAGCTCTGTGCTGCCTCGTGGCATGCAGCAACTGCAAACTAACGGCAAAGGACACCATCTCCCTGTGCCTCAGGCACCAAAAACATAGATTGTAAGCTCATCTGGGCAGGGACTGTCTGTAATAATTCCTATGTGCTGCGTACTGTGGACTGTGCTGTAATTCTGAAGCACTTTGAATCTCATTGGGAGAAAAGCGCTATATGAAATAAAGTTATTATTATCTATCTCCTCTTTCTGGGAGGTGATATTTGAAATACATGATCTAGCATTATCCTCTCACGTATAGCCGTGGTCCATCTAAATGGGGATAATATCCCCTTTGTAACAGTCACTGGTTGTATATTAAGGTATATTGCGGAAGGATTTAACATATACAGTAGGGCTACAGATACATAGAGGGAGATCCGCTCAGTTCTGATAAGGGGCATCAGAGCTTGTTCCCCATTCATGGCAGACGATGGGAGATAGAGACGATTCCCCCCTCATCGCCATTTAGTGAACCCCGACCACAGTTCCTTTACTAAGCAGTTAGGAGTCCTAATTTTACCAGGCTCCCACTTCAGAAGCCAGTCCTATCCACTTCCATGTATTACAGTATGTGGCCGTTTCCAGCTGCACCGAAAGGGTTTAAGATTTAATATGGCAAGAGATGCAAATGACTTTTAAATGAGCACAGGGAACGGCAAAAGAAAGCTAATGAATCACATTACAGGTGTCTGCGAAGAGGGATCTATGTACCTAAAGCTGCACTCTGAGAATCATAACAGCTGTCAACATTCAAACACCCATCTGGGAATATAAAGGCTAAAGTCTTCAACACATCTCGCAGGTTAGTTACTAATGTAAAGTTTGCAGTTCCACCTGGACTGGAAATGAATAGAGCGAGTCTCAGATTCTGGTAACATCGGATCGGGGTGATTTTCTCTCTCTGTAGACGATTGCCTGACTTGCATATCCATCTTTTTTTCTTTTTTTTTTTTATCTAGGCCGCTAGGGAAAATAAAAATCATTGTTCAAAGGCCAGGATGGAATTGAATTTCAGCGTTGGTGATTTGTAATTTGCAAAACAGGAAGGCGTGTGAAAATGTGGGGGGGGGGAGGGGGGGTAGGGCGACGTGCGGTTTTACCGTGGATTTGCATTTTAACCTGTTTCTGTTGCTTACTCTGCTGTTTGCTGCTTTGAATCTGATTTTTCAGGCAGACCTTATTCTCTGCTGCAGTCAAATACTTGCACAAATCTCTGGTCCCATTGCAAGTACTTCATCCAGGGCTCAAATCAACCAGTAAAATCGACAGCGCAACCACTTTTTGTATTTACGGATCCTCAGTAACGCCGCTTTTTATACACATTCTAGTAGTTCATATTTTTTTTGTTGTTGTTCAAGAAAACATTGATTTATTTTAGAAAAGCCCTCTCCCTTCTATTATCATAATAGATGAAAATGGACAAGAAGCAAAAGGTGGCGTGGTGTGCTCATTAGCATGTCATTACCCAGAATCCATGGCTGCAGTGGAAAAATTGTATGCTAAGGCCGCGCTTATAGTGCCTGCTATAGCGACGGGGCGCATCGCGAAAGCAAATAGATGTAATCCGTCGCGTGCACCTATAGTGGGCACGACGGGGCGACACCGAGACCAAAATCGCTGAAATCAATAGATTTGGATATTTACCGCGACGGCCGCACCACGTGACTGCAATAAGCCAATCACAGCCTCGACCTGACGTCACCGCCCCTTGCAGCCAGCGACATTGTAAAAAAAATAACTCCATTACAACTTTTGCGACAGCGACGGCAACGTCACCGGACGCGTCGGCGTCAATGTAGCCTGCGCTATAAGCTCAGCCTAAGAGATAAAGCAGGGTTGCAGACCTGTCTGACAGGTGAATGTGCTCACAAGTTATATTTTTATTTGCCTTTTGCCTTCGTATAATATTGTCTACATCTCTAAGATGTGGTCCATCGAGCAATGAGGAAATAATGTCTTTTTTAAATTTACCAATTAGATTGTAAGCTCCCCGGAGCAGGGACTCCTCTTCCGAAATGTTACTTTTATGTCGGAAGCACTTATTCCCATGATCTATTATTTGTATTATTTGTTACCTATATGATTGTCACATATATTATTAATGTGAAGCGCTATGTACAGTAATGGAGCTATATAAATAAAGACATACATACATACATTTTAATAAAAGCACAGAATCCCTACTTTTTTTTCAAGCCACTGATTTCACCCCTAAGCAAAGCATGCAACATATTGTTTCCTATATTTTGTGAACACGCGTGTTCTCTCAGGAGAGCATTCACATAAAACTATGCAGTAAAAAAATAAAGCAGGACCCATTAAAAATAATTGTATGGTGGAAATATTTCTAGTGGTCAGCTGTTCAGGTCTTAGGTAAGATATAGCTTCATTATATTTTACAGTTTTCAAGTAAATGTTTAATCACCATAAGAATTTGCAAACCAAAACACATTTTTACCTCCACAGTGTACCAAACATTGTGCAGGATTCTGCCCATTGTTACCATTGCTGAGTATTAATTAGCTTTACATTTCTTGGCGAGTTACTACATTTTGAAATACAAAGTGTAAAAAAAAAAAGGCAAATCTCTAGGCTACTCAAGCGTTTTTTTACATTTATTTTTTTTACACAGGGTTGAAAGGAGGAGGTCTCCTGAGCTGAACACCATTTTTTTCAGGTCCGGGACCCCCCCCCCCCCGCTTCCAGATATACATACCTCAGAAGGGGGGTGCCTGTATCTCTGCTTTTTAAAGCTCCGCGTAATGTGGGCCAATATTAAGCCATGCCGGGTGACATCACAGCTTCCTATTAACCCGCAGGGCGCAGGAGCTTTGAAAAAGCGGCCATTATGTGAACCCTGGTAGTGGAGCGGCTATCGGCATCCCCTATGGAGGCAAGTAAGGGGTCCCGGAGCTGAAATTAATGGGGTAATCAACTCCGGAGACACCCTGCTTCATACCTATGTAAAAAAAATTAAATAAATGTTACCAATTTTTTTTAAAGTGCCTGGACTGCCTCTTTAACCCTTTCTTGCCACACGTTGCTCACCAGTGGTGTTCTAAAACAGAAGACAATTGTGTGTGTGCTAATTCATTCTGGATACCAGTCAATGCTTCCGTAGCGATGGGTCAATTGAGCGCATCCCAGGTGAGATTTCCACGTGGGTAGATTTGCATTTCCCGCTATTTAATGATTGTATGGATCGAGGATAACATCATAGGCAGAGATGTGGCTTTTATCATTTGTCAGCTTCTCTCGGGTGTCAGGAAACTGCAGTGCTGAACAAGGACATTGAAGATCATAGTACAGGAGGGCCCCGGGTATACGGCGGATTCCGTTCCAGGGGCCCGCCTTATAGTGAAAATCGCCGGAAAAGCGGATTTTCAGTGATTTTGCATGCGCAAGTCGGCATTTGTGCCGTTCTGCACATGCGCGACCTATGGTCTGCGCATGCGCGCCAGGCGCACCCGCCCATTCTGCGGACTGAGGATCCAAGATGGCGGCCCCCTTCTCGGTGCCGCCATATCGACGGATCGCCGAAAAGCGGGGCCCTGCTGTAATTCATTTTAATCTGGTCTGTAACTATTACATACGCCTATAACCAGGGCTGCAGACAGCTTTCCCGGGGGCCAGGACTAACGTTTCCACTGTCCACCCACCCTCCACCCACGTCTTGGCGGCCTTGCGAGAAGCCCCCCCCATTTTCTCTTACACCCCCCTTCTCACACACATCCTCACTCTCATCCCCTTCTTACACTCCCCCGTCACCCTTTCCTTCCCAGCTTTCTCTCTTACACCCCCAACATTCCCACTCCCACGTATTTTTCTCCACATCCAATATACGTGCACACACAGTGACACACACACTCAGTGACACACACGCACAAACACATACAATGACGCACACACACAGAGACAGTGACACACACACACAGAGACAGTGACACACACAGAGACAGTGACACACACACAGACAGTGAGACACACACAGACAGTGAGACACACAGACAGTAAGACACAGACACAGTGGCAGTGACGCACACACAGATACACACACACAGGCAGTGACACACACACACACACACACACACACACACACACACACACACACACACACACACACACACACACACACACACACACACACACACACACACACACACACACACACACACACACACACACACAATAAGCCCCCTTCCCCAAACACACACATACAAATAAGCCCTCTCCCCCCTTGGGGTGGGTAAGGTGCCTGGGAGTGTGGTATAAGGGGGAGGGACTGGGGGGCTGGGGCATGGTGCACAGGAGAGCCCAGGAGGCCTGCGGAGGCCTGGGGAGGGAGGGACAGAGGGGCGGTGCCGAGCAAAGGGGAGGGCCCTGCAGTCCTGCAGGAGAGAAGGGAGGGGGCGGTGCTGAGGGAAGGAGGGCGGTGCCTAGTGAAGGGCCCTGCAGTCCTGCAGGAGAGAAGGGAAGGGGCGGTGCTGAGGGAAGGGGAGGGCAGTGCAATCCTGCAGGAGAGAAGGGAGGAGGGCGGTGCTGAGGGAAGGGGAGGGCAGTGCAGTCCTGCAGGAGAGAAGGGAGGAGGGTAGTGCTGAGGGAAGGGGAGGGCCCTGCAGTAGTGCAGGAGAGAAGGGAGGAGGGCGGCAGCCAGGAAAGGGGAGGACCCGGCTTGCCTGCACAGAATGGAAACAGTAGTGTTGCCGAGACTGGGCCCCTTGACTGGGTGGGCCCGGGACAGAAATACTGTCTGTCCCCCCCTGTTGGCGGCCCTGCCTATAACATATATTATCTCTTACTGTGCATGCAATGTATTTATATATAATGTATAACCCTGCTCACTTAATGTAACTATGTATTTATAACCGTTTATTTGTCATCATAACTCTATGCCCAGGACATGCTTGAAAACGAGAGGTAACTCTCAACTTCCTGGTAACACATTTTATGAAGAAATACATTCTACCAGAGAGAGGTTCAGTGCCACTTAGCACGTATTGGTTTTACAATGACGGCTTCTCCTCTATTCCATAATTGTACGTACATCTAATATATTTTCTAATTAAGGCATATGTACTGAAACGTTAAATCGCACAGCCACAAATGTCACAAAAATAATACAGGGCTCATACCTACCTCTTGTGATTGATGCAGTAATTCTGAAGCTTTCAGAACAGACTTAGTACAGTCACAAATTTCAGATATTTTTATTGACTATTTTAAAGTGGTCCTGAAAAAAATATCTTACAACCTATTTTGTAATCAGAAAAAAGTGACTTCGTGTAATCTATGAAAATGATGTATTGTATCAACTTGAAAAATGAGACGTTGTCAATAACAAAAATGTACATATATATATATATATATATATTTTTTTTTTCATTCTGTCTGAAAGGTAAGACCCCTCTTTACTGCAAAGATTAACAGTGCAAACTTAGAACTTTTTCCCTGCGGTCCTTGGACACAAAAGAACCAACTGTAAAATATAATGAAATTAGATGTCCTGTTATTTCATATAATTTATAAAACTACTCTGATTTTTCCTCTAACACTCCTAATGTTCTCTGCAATGAAAACACTGAATTGTTATTGATAAATCTATGGTGGCTCACTGGCATGCCATTACCCAGAATCCCTGCCTGCAGTGGGAGAGATAATGGGGAAGGGCAGGGTTGCAGACCTGTCTGAGAAGGTTCTCAATGATAAGGTCACATCTGAGAAATAGAAAGGGGTTAGTGGTGTTAATTATTTGAAGGCTCAGTATCAACATTTAAAAAAAAGAACTTGGCAACAAGAAAGGGTTAAAATAGGTCGCGCAGGATTTTGTGCCGCAATGGAGGGTGAAGTCATCTACAGTTGAAGCTTTTATAGCAGTTGGTGGCCCACTCCAGTTCTAAAGGGCCACCAACAGGTCTGGTTTGCAGCATAAAAGAGCCACCAACAGGTCTGGTTTGCAGGATAAAAGAGCCACCAACAGGTCTGGTTTGCAGGATAAAAGAGCCACCAACAGGTCTGGTTTGCAGGATATCCCTGCTTCAGCCAAGGTGTTCCCAATCTTCGACTGAGGGATATCCTGCAAACCAGACCTGTTGGTAGCTCTTGAGGACTGGAGTTGGCCGCCCCTCATCTATAGGTTCAAGATTATTTGTTTGGGGGTGTAGAACATTTTTGTCACTCTTCGGGATATGAGCTGCTAAGAGCCTTCTCAGAGCAGTTATTTTTAAAATAGCGGAGGGGGTGGGGGGAGGTACTGGTGATCGCCATTAAACACAGCAGACAGCTTTTATTAAGAGACATTACTTATTTGAGTTCCCGTGAAAATTATCTTTATCGGACATGACAAGCAAAGATAAACCAGGCAAAAATCCCTTCTTCACTTGTGGTCATGTACAGAATATCCCCATGAACATGACAAGCGTTACCCTAATGAAACTGACAAAGCACTAGCCGAAGCTGCTAAATTACAGTATCTGCAAACACGAAAAATGACCCACAGTGAGAGATATCCCTCCCCGCCCCCCACCCCCCAGTGTTGTTTCTCGGTGGCAAAACTGATCATTCTACCACCAGTCCCCTCCTGATCTGCTCTGCTATTTTTTAAAGGGAAGTAAGGTGATGTGTTGTGATCTCTCTCTTGTTTGAATGAAGTCCTCTGTGATTCCTCTGTTGAAATGTGTGCATATGCTGAGTCCACGTGGGAAGCTACCACCAGCACTTGTCATAAGAATTAAATCCCTCTCAAGCTTGTTTACTGCTCAGCACTTGTCACACTGCTCCCTTGAGCTTTGTGGCTGTTTTTTTTCTTTCTTTCTTCTTCTTCTCAGGCTCTGCTAAAGATTTAATTTCTTCTTTTCTTTTTTGGTTGATGTGCACGCAGGTGCAGGAAAGAGAAAATAAATAAATATAGCTGTGCCAGATGTTTAAGAGCTGCAGGAACATTAGCATAGAGGAGATTAAAAGGGAAACATTGCATTCGATCAAGCCAGTTCTTCTATTACACTGCCCCATGGAATATTAAATAAACCGTCAATGTCTCTTCCACAATTACGACTATTCCATCCAATTTTTGAATGAGCAGAATATTTTATATAGAAATTAGTTTAACTGGCTTATTTTTCAAAGCCGTTTGTATGTTTTTAAGTGTTTTCATTCTATGCACAACATTTTTATGAACATACTGTTAAACAGACTATAGACAGCCAGCTTCCACCGTGGGATGTACATCTACTGGTTGTAAAAGTCAGCCTCCCAAAGACATATCTGCCTTATTATCAGTAAAAAAAACCTCCATCTTTGCCAAGAAACCAACCCTCCTGCCACCCATAACCCCTTTTGATTACAGTATTCGGAATACTTGCATGCAGAAGGGATGCAAAGGACGGCGTTGAATCAAGTCTTGTTATCTTTGCCCTTTCATTTGCAAGCGGCTGGTGGGTAATTATGAATATATACAATCTGGGCTTGGTTTTTCATTCCGGAACATTTTTTAAATAAAATGATAGATTTTGGGGTTTCTGCCGTGATTAGCATTTATTTCCCAGAACAAAATATTGGAGTTCTTTTCTTCATTGAATTAATATAAAAATAATGCAAAAAAAAAAAAAAAGTTCATAAAAATGATTTTAAGAAGATTGCAGTTTGTATTTGTCCCATACATTAAAGACTAAAGCTCTGCGTTATAATGCACCACTTTTTTATATGCAAAAGTCGTTTGGAGCAGAACAGGAGAAAGACACTCCAACACAAAACAGTGATGTGGTAAAGCAGCAAAGCAGATTCATAAGTAGTTCTGAGACCAGACAGCACAACAGCAAGACATTAGGCCGCAGGGTTGAAATATACTCATGTTGGATTTACAAATAACATATAAAGGACACTGAGATTATAGCAAAACATACAGCAGGGATGTTACAATACATTACTGGTACAGTTTTTCACACTGCAGTGCCACACGGTAGAGTAAGGGTTGCTATGTGTAGAAATACAGTGTCTCTGTATAAGAACTTTACAAATGCAGAAGAGACATCGATGTGAAAATCATATTTTCATGGACCCTTAAAATATCCGACATTGTAGTAATTTATGAGAACTGTTCAGTAACTTTAATCTGATCACAACACCATTGGTGTCTCTGCAGCTATAGTCCATGTATGTTCTTTCAGATTGTATGACATATGCTGTGAGCTGATATAAGGCAGCGATCCCGATTACAGAATTTGAACCTGGAGGTCCTTAGGAGCTACATCGTTTGTACCTGCTAGTTTACTTTCTGAATTTTCAAAGATGGCGTGTGCAGTCATCCAATAGGAAGCCGCCACATCATCATCCCCTCCGATGACGTTGCAGCTTATTATTGGCCAGCTGGACTTCAGGTATTTCCTGAATCAGAGCTGCAGCTAAAACGGTTAGTACCTCGGGAACCAGGGTGATCCCCCTGAGCTAAGATTAGTGCAGCTCAGTGCTGGAGAATCCCCCTGGCTGTAAAAAAGAAATAACGGAATAAAATAACGAGTAGGCTTTAAGCTTCTGGTCTTAAACATGAAAGGGTTATTTTTATTTTAACATGTTTTCAATTATATAACATGTTAAAAAAAAGAAAAGAAGGGAAATTAAACCATTTCATGGCTGAATTCTTCCACTTTACAGAACTCTCCACAGAGTCATTGTTTGCTAATAATAATAATAAGTTTGTTCTTATATTGCGCTGCTAGTTTTACGTAGCGCTTTACAGAGACATTTTGCAGACACCCCTGCCCCGTGGAGCTTACAATCTATGCTTTTGGTGCCTGAGGCACAGGGCGATAAAGTGACTTGCCCAAGGTCACAAGGAGCAGACACCAGTAACTGAACCAGGTTCCCTGCTCCAAACCCAGTGCCAATCCTTCTCCTTATGAATCTTTACCACTTCTCTTTTTTTTCCGATCTATCAGCCCCAGCGTTATTTAACATGCCGTGAGGCCGTTTCTGTGTGTCTGGGAAGGCCAGGAGTTCAACACATATGAACGGCGCTGAAAAGATTCCCTGACAAGGAGAAGCAGGAACACAGCATATCTAGCAGGGACCATGATCATTCCTATACCTTGATAAAGCGCCTCAGCGTGAAACGCGTAGGTGTCGGCTACAAGCCTTGGATCATACCATGATCCATTAAATGTTTCCATTTTTATACCCTTGGGATACACATCTCTCTTTTTCACCACTTAGTCACTGCATTGGTAGTTCTCTGCTTTTCTCCCTTTTGTATATCCTACACCAAATGAAATAAAGAATTTAAAAAAAACACGCCACTAAACCAAATTTCCTTCAATGGAAAGGAATATAAAAAGTTGAAAGATGATCCCACGCTGTAACGATTTGAGCTGCTCATCTCAGACTTTGCATGGTGACTTTTCAAAGTCTTATGTGGTGTATTTTAGCGCTTTTTAATACACAGCTTTAGTAGGCTTTCAACAGTATTAGTAGACTCAAGCACATTGTACAAAATGATGCTGCGTGATGTAGGTATTATCAGTTGTTTAAATCTGAGACATATGGCAGTCCGGCTTTAGATCACAAATCAGAAGCATTAATGCAAACTATGCTGATATTGTGGCCGTTACATTTACCGTATGAGTGGAAGTGAAGAAATCTTCCCTTGTCAAATGTAGGCAGTGGTTGAAGTTTGATGATGCTGAGTGATACAGTGTGACAATGAGTTCCTATTCATAATGATTCATTATTTCTTATTTCCTATTTTAGGTGTGGGGGGGGCACTTTGTTTTGTATATCTTCTTTTTATTTTTGTAACAAGGACGTATAAGTACTAAAAGACATGCAATTAGTTTATAAGAATTATATACTTTTGTTAACAAACACACAGAACCCCAGCAAGCTCGTTTTGGGAACCCCTGAGCCCCCACAAAATATATATGTATATAAGTGTCAAAAAGGAGTGCTATTGAGCGTGGCATATGTATACAACAAGCGACAGAGAAGCCCAATGCTACATCCAACATGGCAAAAATACACAGTAAAATACTTATATATTCTCTTGAAAAAGGGTAATTTAGTTTAACCCTTTGGCCAAAGCGTTGTAAGCTTGCGAGCCACGTCAAGGCAGACACCTGTTCGCAAGTCCTAACACTACCAGATAAAATACTAATATACCTCTATTAGGATTAAAATTATCATTTACCTCTATTAGGAGGGAGAAAGACCAACATTGGATCTATATCCAGTAGAATGAAAGAAACCTGCTGACTTGGGAAGTGGGGAAGGGCGGGCTTAAAACCTGGGAAGGAGGAGCCACCAACCCCCAACAGCTGAAACAGCTGAAATTCAGTTAACAAACAACACACAGAACCCCAGCAAGCTATTTTTGGGAACCCCTGAGCTCCTACAAAATATTTATATATATATGTGTCAAAAAGGAGAGCTAATGAGCGTGGCAAATGCATACAACAAGCGACAGAGAAGCACAATACTACATCCAATATGACAAAAGTACACAGTAAAATACTTATATATACTTTTGTGTTATACGGTGAGCCACCTTTTCAGACACATCACTGATTTGGAATCAGTCTTAACGATTTTTAGCATCAGTGTTTCATAGACGTAAATGGGATCTCACTGGTTGCACGCAGTACTTTTCCATTTCAATAACATTTTCGGTACAGAACCTCTGTATACCCTCTGGTAGAAGGGTTGCCACCTTCTGTTCAATGATAACCCGGAGACTTTAAAAAACAAAGTGTTTTATTTATTTATATATTTATCTGTCTTACCTTCTCCGGCGGCAGCACCTCCCCCTGCATGCTCCCATCAAAAAGGCCTAAAATGCTGTCGCGTTGCCATGACAATAGAACGTCACAGTGCCATGAGATGTCACGTAGTCATGGCAACGTGGCACTGCATGGCTGTTGTCATGACAATGCAACGGCATTATACATTGCGGAGCCATTTTGACGGGAGCATGCAGGGGGGGATGCCCCCAGAGACGTCAGTGAAGACTTCCCGGTTAGACCACTGGGGCGTGCTCCTCTGCCGCCCTGCTTCAAGTTCGCTCCTGCCAACGTTCCAACTCGCCTGCCGCCCTTCACCCGGAGATGTTACATCAAAACCCATAGTCTCCGGATCAAACCCGGAGTGGTGGCAATCCTGCCTCTAGCTGCAAAAAACTCCCCAACACCATTAGGGGTCAATGCAAGGAGCTTTCGAAATAACTATTCATCCCTAGGACAGTACAAACAACACAGGGTCATCCCTCATGGTTTGAGGAAAGGAGATTTCACCAGCAACAAAGGAGAGGGTACTTTACAGTAAGGGCAGTTAAACTGTGGAATTCATCACCCATGGAGACTGTGATGGCAGATACAATAGATTTGTTCACAAAAAGGTTGGACATCTTTTTTGAAAGGAAAGGTCTACAGGGATATACCAAATAAGTAAGGATGTTGATTCAGGGAGTAACCTGATTGCCATTACTAGAGTTGGGAAGAAATGTATTTCCCTTATCAGACATAATTGGATAATGTTTCACTGGGACTTGTTTTTCCTTCCTCTGGATCAATGTACTATAAATGCGAATATAGGATAACGTATATGCTGTCTAAATTTAACATAGATGAAACTTGATGGATATGTCTTTTTTTCAACCTCATCTACTGCAGCATGTAACACCCCCCCTGGAAATTAATCTGTTTATGCCAAAAAGCATGAAAATCAGTCACACCATTGACAAAATGCCTTATGCTTGGACATGGCATTTTCAGTGGTAATGTCACTCCCTTTTGAAGCACGTAACCCCAGTTTGAATCCCAGTGTCGGCTCTCCTTGTGACCTTGGGCACGTCACTTTATCTTCTTTTCCCTCAGGCACCAACACCTAGATTGTGAGCTATACGGAGCAGCAACTAATTGGGCCCGCAAAATTTACAGCGCGGCGTAAACTGTCAAAATAACAATATATTATTGACAGCATCAGCGCTTTTTATATCATGTCTCGCTTAGCATCTATTTCTGTGTTTCCCAATCGGGGAGGATCAAAAGGGTGTCACGGCATTTCCCCATTCTCCGAGAGCAGGGCTGTTACTAGGGGCGGGCAGTTTCCTCCATCCTGATTGGTTACTGCTGGGTAATGCAGCCAATCTGAAGGAAGTGTCAGGAACCTGACAGGTGTGGCCATGCAGAGGCATAAGCAGCAGCGGCGGCAGGAGAGGTGCCTGTGTGTGTCTCCTGTGACTGTCGCGCCCCTCTGACTCTGTGGTGCTATTATTACATGGGATGCAGACCCTACTTGTTCTATCAGTCAGTAGAAAAAGACTGGGAGTGGTTACAAATAGAACAAGCATCGTGGATTATGTTTGTAAAGTATTATGTAAAATGTGCAATCATTTAATGTTTACAGTTAGTTATAGTTAATAACAATAAGCAAGAATGTCTGGTAATTGGTATAAAAAAAATCTATTATTATGAACTAATATGCAACTATACAGTAGCTAGATTCCCCTCCTTCCTCAACTGCGTGACCGGTTTCATAGATTGTGCTCATTCTTGCTCCCCACCCCAATGGTCAAAACACATTGTTCCCTCCCCCAGTGCCTTGCTTTGATTGTCCACTTCCCAAGTGCTTCAACATTTACCCAATTCTTGTTGTAATATGTATTGGATTGCTCCCTTCCCCAGTGGTCCACTCTATATTTTTCCAGTACTACAAAATTCATTGTCCCCAATTATTCCTAATCGGTTGTAGTGGGGAGATTGTCCCCTTCCCCTTTGCTTCCTAATCTAATTGTTCCCTTTCCATGTGAATCCTAATTAATTGTTCTCTTCCCCATTGATTATCCCTAACCCTTGCTGAACTACCACTGTTCATCCCAACCTCACAAATCATTATCAGTCTCTCACCAACTATCCTCTCCTCAGCCCCATCCTATCCCACATCCACCCCATGGCACAAGCACCAGTCCCTCCTTGCTTCTTATCCTCCTCCCACTCCCTTCTCTTGCCCTCCGTTTCCCAATAAGAATTTGCCCCACCCAAGCCTCCCTCCACTGCCACCATCCTTTTCAATCCATGTCCTCACAACCCCTATCCTTGGCCACAAGCCAACCTCTACCCACCATGCCAAACCCAGTATTGTATTGTATTGTATGTCTTTATTTATATAGCGCCATTAATGTACATAGCGCTTCACAGCAGTAATACATGTGGTAATCAAATAAATAACAGATAATATAAATAACAGATCATGGGAATAAGTACTTTAGACATTAAGGAAGAGGAGTCCCTGCTCCGAGGAGCTTATAGTCTAATTGGTAGGTAGGGAGAACGTACAGAGACAGTAGGAGGGAGTTCTGGTAAGTGCATCTGCAGGGGGCCAAGCTTTATGTATCATGTGTTCAGAATAGCCACAGTGCTATTCGTATGCTTCTTTAAGCAAGTGTGTCTTAAGGTGGGTCTTAAAGGTGGATAGAGAGGGTGCTAATCGGGTACTGAGGGGAAGGGCATTCCAGAGGTGAGGGGCAGTCAGTGAAAAAGGTTTAAGGCGGGAGAGGGCTTTAGATACAAAGGGGGTAGAAAGAAGACATTCTTGAGAAGAACGCAAGAGTCTGGATGGTGCATAACAAGAAATTAGGGCTGAGATGTAAGGAGGGGCAGAAGAGTGTAAAGCTTTAAAAGTGAGGAGAAGAATGGAGTGTGAGATGCGGGATTTGATCGGAAGCCAGGAGAGGGATTTCATGAGGGGAGATTCTGAGACAGATCTCGGAAAGAGTAGAGTGATTCTGGCAGCAGCGTTTAGGATAGATTGTAGGGGAGACAGGTGAGAGGCAGGAAGGCCGGACAGCAGGAGGTTACAGTAATCAAGACGGGAGAGAATGAGGGCCTGAGTCAGAGTTTTAGCAGTCGAGCAACAGAGGAAAGGGCGTATCTTTGTTATATTGCGGAGGAAAAAGCGACAAGTTTTAGAAATGTTTTGAATGTGAGGGGCGAATGTGAGAGAGGAGTCGAGTGTGACCCCAAAGCAGCGTGCTTGGGCTACTGGGTGAATGATCGTAGTTCCAACAGTAATGTGGAAGGAGGTAGTAGGGCCAGGTTTGGGAGGAAGTATGAGGAGCTCTGTTTTAGCCATGTTGAGTTTTAGGCGGCGGAGGGCCATCCAGGATGATATAGCAGAGAGACATTCAGAAACTTTGGTTTGTACAGCAGGTGTAAGGTCGAGACGAGACCTAGATGAGACTGGCGTGACCTATCATAATATCTTTGAGTTCGTGAGTATGACAGGCATACTAACTAAATAATCTCTGCATAGTGTGGATTGTTAGCTCACTGTTAGCTGTTAGCTTACAAAGTTAGCTTGTTATCTTTGCAATTTTGCTTGTGATATTTCTGGTTATTTTTGTTGTAATTCAATAAACAACAAACCTTATCTTATACAAACTCTGAGTGACCTTTCTTAATAATAATCTCACAATACCCTTTTCAGGGTGTGAATCCGAGAGTCTACAAGTGAAACATCGCGATTTGTGTTTCTGCTTAGTGCAGAATATAACTTATCACAAGGCATTACTTGGGAGAAGAAACTTTGGCATCGAGCCCAGGTTACTGCCCCACTCCTTGTCAACTCTCACCTCCCACCCATCACCCCCCCACTCATACCCCAACCTCCCTCAACTTCCCATTCTCCCTCTGGAACGCCAGATCCATCTGCACCTTCACCCTTGATCACTTCCTACAAAACAATCTTGCCTTTCTCGCATCCACTTCTCTCGATTCAATTGCAGCACTCCACCCTGTGCGTCCCACCTGCTAACTCAAAACACTCCTTCTCTCCCTTCGCACAGCCAAGAAGAGATCATGGAAATCTTTCCGTTCTCCTTCCTCTCCTGCAACCTTTTTATTCCCTCCTCCACCAATACACCTCCACTCTCAAATCGCAAAAACATATTCTAACACTTATCAAATCACTATCACCTCATCCACGCCAACTGTTTTCCACCCTAAACAATCTGCTATGACCCTCTCCAACTCTCTCACCTAAGCCACCCTCCGCCTCTCAGCCATGGACCTTGCCTCATACTTCTCACCAAAAAATTAATAACATCCGTGCTTCCTCCTCCCCTCCTCCATCCACCACCCCTACCCCTCCTTCTGCCCAACCTCTGATGAATATCTCCTCTCAATCACCAAATGCTCTCGTCCCACTGCATCGCCTTCTGACCCCACTCCCTCCTCTCGTCTCGTCTCTATCCTCCTTCAACCTCTCCCTACCAAGCGGACAAGAGTAAAACAGGTCGGCCATCTGCCCTGGCTTAATCTCCTTTGTCATTTTTGCCCTTACCACCTCGGGGTACGTACTGGCTGATATCAGAGTATTTATTTTTGGGTACTAAAACGACCTCATGGACCTTAAAACCTGCTATTAAAAATGCTGCTGTGTCCCTTGCAGGGTATTCCTGCAGCCAAGTTAACATATTGTTATGTAGCCCACCAGGGGTTTGGCCTTTTGTAGTGAGATTGCTATTGGGTACGCTATCTGAGGGGCCCCCATTTTTTCCCTTAAACCAGCTTGAGTGGGAGTGGTCGGCTGCAGTACTAGCAAGTGTATCATGTTATAGGACTCTTCCGCATTGTTGTTTTTCTGTATACCCTGTGAGGGCCACTCATTCAATAGCAGCTTTTCAGCTGCTTTAACATTGACTATGTTTACAGGATATATTTTTCTTCTTGATGATCCATCTCATTTACTAAGATTATTAAAATCGGGCCATTTTTCTTATTAAAAAAATAACTGACTAGAATTTAATTCTTAGTTTCCTGGTTATATCATGCACTACAAAAACAAAACAAAAATGAGTAACAATACTACATATTGATGTACATCTCCAGTGCCAGAGGGGCCTGCAGGCACCTCTAGATTAAGGCCCCGCTCACACAGCACGCTACACAACGTGTGCACGCGCGTGTTCGTCACTGATGCCTGGCGGCCAATGGTAGTGTTCAGTATTGAAACTACCATTGGCTGCAAAGTGCAGCGTCGACGCTGCTGCAGTCGTAAAGCAGAATGTATCCACTTTTAATGAGTGAGGCTTCAACGCGTTTATCAGCAAATCTACAGGAGGCTCACGATTGTATGGACTTCCAAAGTCGGCAAGCTGCTATATCACCTCCACTCTTCTTGTGCCAGCTTTCAACTTTAAGCACCAGCTGTACCCCTGTGATTTATTCAATATGGTTTGAAGTGAGGAACAAAAAGTTAATGCCATTCACTGGAAGTTAACCACATGGTATGACTTCTCACCATATTGAATAGGTGCAATTGGATGGAATATAAGAAACCAGCAATAAGATTCCCCTACTGTAACTTAAATGATAAAAGTAACAAATATTGAATCAATGTTAACAAACCAATCTGTTTTAGCAGATTATTTTATGGACTATTTTTAGGCATGTGTATCAATATTGGTATAGATTTAATTTTCCATGTCACTATATATTCATGTATATAACAGTGCAGCATTAATCACTGATAACTGCCCAGATGTATATACCATGTAAAAACTGACTGGCATTGAGAAAATGCCCCTTTTTATTTTTGCGATGAAATAGCTGGTCAATAGGAGACTTTCCATGGAATAAATCATGACTGAATGGTTTGTACAATCAAATAATTAATCGTAGCAACAAAAACAAAAAACGCCTTTAATCAAATGGTAGATGTCCAACTTTGACTAATGCGACAGAAATTTATCAGAATGAATAAAAGATGGATATAATTATTCAGTTTTGAACTGTAGAGTTGATGATAATCAGCAGACAGAAAGTAATGTTCACTTTATATCGACCTTTGTGCCCTTGGTTGCTTTTCCTTCTGAAGCAAAATTACTAAAATTAATATATAATAACAATTCTGACCCGATTCATACTATTGACTTGTCAGTACTTGGCTGCAGAAGAGCCTTCCTACAACAAATACTCACATCAAAGACCAGCATTTACTACAGCATACGTATATACTGTATTTAATTTGGAATAATGCACTTATTTAGATGTATGATGTGCATGGCTGGTCTCTTGAGTGCCTGAGTTTGAGAGCATTTTATTTTGTTTTGTTAAAATGTTTTAAAAAAAGGACCAACAGTATATGGACCATAAAGTTAAGAACCTATGCAACTATTTTTGCTCTCTGTGTTAGCAGGACAGACTCCTTAAAGCCTGGGTCCCGCTGCATCCGGCCGCATGCGCGTCACTCACCAGACCAGAGTTCCTCCCGAGCCAGCCCGTCCCTCCTCGCGGCAAGGCTCGATGCGCACTGTGACGCGTCAGCCAGTTGGGGATAAACAAGGATCGTGATCCCAAGCGGTGACACGTCACGTGGTGCGCTGGTGAGCCTATCAGAGCCGGGGCTGGAACTGTCAGAGCTTCCCCCACCTCCAAAAGGTAGGGGGGGGGGGAGTGTGTATGTATGTATGTATGTATGTATGTATATGTGTATATATGTGTGTGTGGGGGGACGACGACGAACGGACTAGGAGGGGGGGGGGGGGGGCGACGGACGGGAGCTGCACGGAGAGCAGCAGAGGGCATGTTGAGGGGGGGGGGGAGTAGTACGGAGAGCAGCAGAGGGCATGTGAGGGGTCCCTCCTGCAGCTCGGGAGACCACCGCTGCAGCCCTCCGCTTAAATCACGGCCTCCGGCCGCCGCTCCCTACAGACCGCATATAGCGGTCAAAAGCATCTCCACGCGCTGCCTGTCTGCAGTGCGGGCGCGCGGTCTGAGGCAGCGGGGCCTTAGTCTAAGTCTTGGGTTTGCTTTATACGAGTGTGGACTGTAATTTTTTATATATATATATATATATATATGAGAAAAAGAGAGGAGAGTGCACGCCCCATAGCGTAAAATAGTAAATTTAATGAGGGGAAGGGGGAGAGGGGGGATAAAAATGCACTTACAAAAGTACAAATAAAATAGGCATTGCGTGATATAATCACCACCATCCGGTTATTTGTTTCTGTCCTTATGGTGAAATCCGCTCTCAATGCAGGATGGGCAAACGTCCCTGCAGAAGTCTTCAGCAGATTTCCAGGGCCAGTAGATGTAAAATATTAGTTTGAGAGTCCAAGAAGGTAGCTCCGAAAATCCAGGCCTCTGTAACACCAACGCATTGATCGGTCCACTCAGCGCTCTATAATGACGTAGTGTCAATGCGTCCAACGTGATGATGCTCCCTGACGCGTTTCGTCACTCACGGGCAACTTTTTCAAACTTTTTCACTACCCTTTGAAAAAGTTGCCCGTGAGTGACGAAACGCGTCAGGGAGCGTCATCACGTTGGACGCAGACACTACGTCATTATATATATATATATACAGGCATACCCCGGTTTAAGGACACTCACTTTAAGTACACTCGCGAGTAAGTACATATCGCTCAATAGGAAAACGCCAGCTCACGCATGCGCCTGTCAGCACGTCCTGAACAGCAATACCGGCTCCCTATCTGTACCGAAGCTGTGCGCAAGCGGGGAGACTATAGAGCCTGTTACACATGTGTTATTTACATCAGTTATGCACGTATATGAAGATTGCCGTACAGTACATGCATCGATAAGTGGGGAAAGGGTAGTGCTTCACTTTAAGTACATTTTCGCTTTACATACATGCTGCGGTCCCATTGCGTACGTTAATGCGGGGTATGCCTGTATAAAAACAAACAAAGGAAAAAGGCAGCGCCTCTGATTCTGGGTGATTTATAAATCTCAAAAAAGTGTTACAAGTGAATATATGTTCATGAAAATAATCAAATCAAAAAAGAACATAAATAAAATTACAATCCTAATAAAAAATCAATTAATATAGTAACACCTAAAAAATCTATACCTGTGCTCTATTCTAAGAGAAAACTATACACTATACAAATATATATATATATATAACATTTGGACAATGTTTTTGGAGACATTCCGATAAAAATCCTCCACTGAAAGGCGTACACTACAGGAAACATATACAAGTCTCTTTAAATTGAACAAACTGTATATCCAATTAATAATACCTTGAGTTCTGAAGACAGATAATCCAGCTGCATGTATTAAAGGCAGCCCAGGTATTCCATATCATCAAGCTATACACATTGCCTCCAATTAACGTAAATTAGCATTTACATATGCAACGTGGTTCTATGTGTAAAATGTTAAAAACTTGTATAACTCTTGAAGACTGGAAAACACTGGCTTAATAACGCTGAAAGGAGCAGTTCATTTTGGATCAGCAACTAGAGTAAAATTGCTCACTTCCATAATTTGTCTCCCTTCTCCTATTGATTCCTTCCCAAATTATATTATCCGCCTTTACAATGAAGAATAAGGAAGTAAAGGGGTTAGAGCGTGTCAGTCACTGAAACATCCCAAAATGGGTCATTGCCTTAATTTCCACATAAAGACTGAACCATGTTATAAAATCCGACATTCCAACAAATGTTTTCGAAGAGTCCAATAGTGACTGCATAACATAAGCAATAGTATTGTTTGCAGATCAAGAATTAGTCTAAATTGAAAAGCAAACACATTATGCTACAATTATCCATGTGGATGTCGTTTACATTCTTGGCCTCTTAGAAATAACCATTAGAATAGTAAATAAACCTTCAACGAAAAAATAAATAAAAAAAAAACAGGAAAAAAAACAGAGCACTATTTTATGAGAGTAGATGCATTAACTTTATTGTAGCTTGCAGGCAACAACAATTAGATGAAACTCCTGGAGGATGGAACATTTTACACTAAACTGTTTTCCGCCTCTGCTTTCATCTGGTGTATATACAAAACATTAGCAGCTTAATGTGGCTGGTTAGTTTTGTCCAATGAAAACTATGAATATAAATTTAAGTTGGTGTTTCAGAGTTCTTGCTGGAAAACAATAGATTGAAAGACAGCATTTTACAAATACCTGCTGTTTGATCCCCGCTGTTTATTAGGACAGAAAGGGCTTATTTAATGGCAGCTGTGTGCATTCAGTGACAAGGATACAGGATCCTGGAACGTTTTGCCACAAAAGTACTTATGGGTTTTACCAATTTCATGGTCTGCTCAATACGAAGAATATTTTACACTTGTACAAAAGATCCATTTGGATGTACATCTGTATTGGGTTACTTTACCCTGTCTACTTAAGGGCTCACAAAATGCTTTTGATTAAAAAAAAAAAAAAAAATGGGAGCATAGGTAATATCCAATTTTCTTGTTCGTTTATAGTAAAATGCCCAACCTGGTATGTGACAATAACCTTATAGATGTGCACCCGTCTCCCACCCCCCATCCCATTTTAATTGTGACACTTTAACTGTGAAGAAGTTGGCGCAGCGCTCACAAAAAGCATAGTGTACCCCAAGCAAGCTTGAGTGAGAGGACGATGTGCCAGCGCCTCGCGACTCCCAGGACAGGACGGAGAGTTACTCCCCAACGAGTACGCGCCTTCCATGGTAGGAGAGCGTTCCTATTGCATCTCATTTGCATTTGGACCAGGCTAAAAAGGACCTTTATACCTCTTATATGCTATTTCAGAACACAGAAGAAGATTGTGAGTTGGCATTATTTAACCCTTTTAATTTGTACTGAATAAATCTCTTATCTCGCCACAGAAGAGTTTTGTGCTCTTATCTTGTAGGAACACACACACACACACACACACACACACACACACACACACACACACACACACACACACGAGTGCAGCCCTACATAGAACCCCATTGTACTAATGACAATTTCCTAAATGTATTTAAAACATTATCACTGAATTTTTGTACACAGTGTGATGTAGGTTAAACTGGTTTATCTGTTCCAATCTCTTCCTTACCTCTCCTTTATTCTACTTTCCTAACTGTTCCTTTATCAGCTTGTGCTGGGAAAAGTTTAGAACATGCTTTTACCCAACATTGTGCCCGAATCCTCAAAGCGTAATCTGCTACATTGCGCCCGAATCGGCGACATCTGCCATTTAAACCAATGGCAGATTGCACAGATTTAGGCATGACGCAGCAGATCACCTTTTGATAACTCTGGGCCATGGAGCCACTGTAGATCATCAAAAATGAATCTTTTCATCCTCTCAAAAACAATGTAAAAATACTTCTACCTGTATGGTTTTCCAACTAGATTTAACACATTAAACATATAATACACATTAAACATATGAAGCACCAACTCAAGAGATGGTAAAAGATGACACTAAAAATAGCAAAAGTTAAGGACGGTTATGGATAGTAAATGATGGTAAGGTTCAACGTGAACATTGTGAAAGTCCAATTAATGGTTTAGTTCAGTATTATCCATAGTGACGAAGAAACAGGTGCGCAAATCACATCAGGACATGGAAGAGAAGTAAAATACCAAATAGTGCAGTATTGTCAACCCCAACAATGAAATCAATGCTGATAGCTCTATAAGATTTGCACTCACGTGTACAACGTGATAGTAAGGCGTTGTGGTTATTAGAAGTTACCAACTTTAGTTTCCAGATAGGTACTCCAGATCAATTGAGAAGGAAGGGATATCCGTATACAAAAAAGGAAAAAGCAAAATAGTATAATACTGCTTTTAATATTAAAAACACAAAGTATTCCACTTACATAAGTGCCTTTGTGGTGAGCATTCAGACCACCCTGGGTCATATGGACAGACAATTGTTTCTCACAGCAACAGCATCTGCTCCGCGGCCGTCACAGCATACACTGGGCTGATGTAGTAGTCCTCCACTCTGGATGTCACCAACAAAGTGCCACTCTGTAGTCAATGATTCACCCAACGCGCGTTTCCACATAAATGTCTTCCTCAGATTAGCCCGAGAAACAATTGTCTGTCCATATGACCCAGGGTGGTCTGAATGCTCACCACAATGTCACTTATGTAAGTGGAATACTTTGTATTTTTAATATTAAAAGCAGTATTATACTATTTTGCTTTTTCCTTTTTTGTATGTGGATATCCCTTCCTTCTCTATTGATCTGGAGTACCTATCTGGAAACTAAAGTTGGTAACTTCTAATAACCACAACGCCTTACTATCACGTTGTACATGTGAGTGCAAATCTTATAGAGCTATCAGCATTGATTTCATTGTTGGGGTTGACAATACTGCACTATTTGGTATTTTACTTCTCTTCCATGTCCTGATGTGATTTGCACACCTGTTTCTTCTTCGCTTGATGATTGGATTTGGTCTGAATCCTGTGTCGGGAGCTGCACTCTCTAAGGTCAGTATATTATTTTATGTTATGTGTTAAGTGATGTTATTTGCGCTTGATTTTTTTCTTCACTACAGTATTATCCATAGAAATAATATTCAATTTCCTCTTTTCTTTATTACCTGTTCATAAGTAATTAAAATATGTTTTTGGCAAAGAATCACAAAGACAATGCTTTGTTGCAAATATTTACTTAAAAAGTAATATTTACAGCAGACTTTTAGACCTATTTTACAACAATAAAACATCTATCAGAACAAACCTAAAATGAAATGAGCTCAAAAACTACATACTTGTAGTTTAATAATCATGGCATTGGTTAGTACTTTAAAGCAAGCTACTGTTAAATTATAAAAAGCATTCCTGTGTCTATATGCTAAATACAGCCAGACCATTAAACATCCCCCCCCCCATATTTTAAAATGTAAATCTGACTTTACTACAGATGTTTTATATAAAAAAAAAAGCCTTTCCTGTGGTCTGTTCTGCTTTGTGGCTTTGTTCTGTCCTTATGGTGTCAGCAAGGTTACAATGCAATGCTTTGCAGCTCTTTTCAGAACTAAATGGATTACATTGCCAAAACAGTTGAAAAATACAGGCCAGTACATTTTCAATTTCAGAATTTGGCTTACGGAAGTGTAGTTTACCACTAGCAGTGATCTCCGACAACTGTAACGTTTTAACAAAAGGTGGCATTTTGGACTTGTTTACAGTATAGAAGTGTCCATGTTTACCGTATAGAAGATGTTGCTAAATAGCTTGCACATGGACAGTCCACAAATCTGCTTGTATGAGTAGTGTGTGTACACATATAATTGTATATACATTTCCATAATGCAGTTATTTTTCACTTTCACTGAAAGTTAAAAAAAAAAAAAAAAGTGTAAGATTTTTAGACTGGCAGGATTACACCTGGGCAGAGGTGCATAGATTATTTTTAACAAGTAAAATGCTTTAAAAACAGATGAACTGTATGATACCCCCATATAATGTAGCTTTTGATTATTCTAAACTCTCTACAATAGTTTATTGAAAGAAAATGCTCAATAACTTGCAATGTATCGTATCATCTTCCAACAAATAGAAAAATGGCAGAAACACATTGTCCTTGATATTTATTACATTATCTCTAGGTATTTAACACTTAAGGAGTGTGTATTTAAAAATTCCAGCCCCTTTGAAATGCACCACATTTCCACATTTTAATAATTTCTTAGCTGGCATTGTACTGCCTAATTGTAACACTGATATTAATGCCAGATTCTACACAGACAAAGTCCCCTGGTTCCCCTTGCTTTTCTTTCAACACACAAGCTGTTTTTCAGCATTTAGGAAAAGTAATTAATCTTTGATGACCACATACAAAATGTCGACTTTTCACACGAACATCCATTATATAGTGCATCAGCAGGAATGTCCCAATCTGTTCTTAGCACGTATAAAATTTAAAACGGCTTAGCAGTCTTCATTATCTTCCTCACTTTTAACCATTGTAGAAGTAACCGTGCTACTTTCTTTAGTGTCATCAGCTTGTTCACTAGTTTGTCCTTTGTTCGAACAAGATGTAACATTCCCCTTCTGCAGTATCTCTGTAGCCTCGTGCTCAAGAACCTCTGAAGGCGTTAATGGCTCCAGGTGAACACTGCCTTGTTCGCTGATATCAGAACTCATCGATTCGGGCTCATCTCTTTTCCTTAGAAACTGCTCAAAACTGACATCTTCCTCCCCTGGCAGATTTAAATCATTATGGTCCTCCATCTTAACAGCCATGTTTGAGAGAGTTGCTTTGCTTGCTCCAGCATTGTCAACAAAGGCTTTAGTGTCTGAGCTTTGGCCTAACTCTGGATCAGTATCTCTGCAGGAAAGCTGTTCCGGTTTGTCCTGTACATTATCAAAGTCATTTTTGTTATCTGTGTCCAATGATTCTGCTTTTTCCACATCTGAATTAGTAGAGCAGCTGTCCAGAGCTGGTTTATCAGAGTCATTAACCTTCTCCACAGACGTAATGTGTTTTTTGCGCAAGAATTTGTTGGTTCCAACTTGCTTGAGCTTATTATTTCGACTAGTGTTGCTTGCTTTCTTTCTCACCGGTAGTTTTTTTTTCTTTATGCTGAAGGATAGAACACCATTACAAAAGAACAAGTCACTCACAAGAGGAGTTAAAACTACATTTACAAGAACATCTTTCTTTAGACTAAATGATGGGTTCCCCGACTGTAGTCTGTGGAAGTCCGATTGTGGCCACTGACTGATCAATTTGGCGACGGTTCAAGGAGCCCTTACAATTGAGGCAACTCATACGCAGCATATAGTGAACTGGGGGAGATTCACCAAGCATGAAGGTGACGTATCACATCGCCATCCACGTTATTGGCAGTTAACGCCAGATCAGAGTGATTGGTGAATCCCGCCCATGGTCTTGCGGATAGTTCGTTTGAGATATTTTTGTTTACTTAGATTAGAGTCCATTTATTTTTTGGATGTTATGTATTATCGACACTATTATTAACACTGAAGTGGCCTTCAATAAAAAGATACACTTTAAGAAACCCTGGGCTAAAACATTCTCTGATATTTACCTTTTTTTAGTTACTCCTTCCACCTTTGCGTCTTTCAGATTTTTCTGCAAACATAGAAATGGAGATTAGCAACAGTCGTTATTAAATGACATTCTGTATACCATAGTAAGGTTTTTCAGTTCTCCTAAAATAACACTAAATATATTGATCTGCTTTGTCTTCTAATCAACCGGCTTCCCAGTGAGACAAAATATTATATTGTTATATAAAAATAAATTTAAAAAAATATCAAAAAAAGCAACAAAATCACTCACAATAAACCAGTTTGACACCACATGTGCAAACCATGTCCATATCTGCGAGTGAACATTTCTAATTTTTTGTATCTAGAGAGACTTAAGCCATTTATGCTTAAGAAATGTGCGTGAACTTTAGGCGTTATTATGTTTATGACATGTATTTTAGAACTGCCACCTGTTCGCAAAGAACTACATTCTAATTCCTCAATAACTAATATTGTAAATGGAAAAGAAAGCGGTCATGGATTGGTGACAATTATGCCACAGTAGGACAGAAATGTGCAGAGTGCAGAATAAGCAGTAAAGGTACAGTATTACCATATTGATGCAACAATCATTAAGATTAATATACAGACTGAAAATATCTACTGAACGCATACAATTGTTGCATAGTTCTAGATAAGCTGATTGACGTTGCCTGGTTATACACAAAATAATTTCAATTGTGAACATAAATGTGCTACGTTTTTGGGTATGCATACCATGCTCGTTAGTTAGGAGACACCAAATGGTCTACGTGCATGGAAAGAGACTTTTCATTTGATAATATATATATATTTTTTCACCAGAATATACAAACACATCAAAAGCATACTTGCTTCCATACTACAAAAAAACAAAAAAAAAAACCCAACTAAAGGAGCTGATCAGCCTAACGAGAGAATTTGTTATTAGGATGCTGCTGATCAAAACCAATTTCAGCCCAGAGTACAAATAGGCAGTGTTGCGGTCTGCCTTCTTGGTGAAGAACACTGCCTGTGAGTGTTGTGCGACCTTTCAGTGAAGTCGTGGTATTCTTGTCAACCAAGAACAGATGGAAATTACTTGCTCACAAAGTATACAATAGAAAGCGGAGTAGCATACCCTGAAAGTTGCAATTTACAGAATATAACAGTAAATAACAGAAAATATATTGCCGTATTAAAGCAGCAAAACATGGGATAGCTTATGTGTTTATTTTTAAAACGAAATCAGACTTTTTTTGTGTAAATTCAAGTCTTTATTCCATTTTTAATGAGTTTTAAAGCATGTTTTGATTTCGATAGCAGGTTTTAGCCCACCTCCCCAACAGTGCAAGATATTTGCAACACTTTCCTGTTTGTGATCATTTGTTGCCAATTTCCCCAGCAGTTTGAGCTGTAAACTCTAACAATAATGTGACCGTGGTAATAGGATACGTTGCAGCTGCTGAGTTACACTGACTGAAGGATTGATTGAAACTGAAAGGCGGCCATTATGTTAGGCACACAATCATAATTTTTTTACAGAATTATAAAAGGAGCACCATACGATTGCCAGCTTAGGTAAGAATGTAGAATTATACATGGTCCCATGCCTTACATATAAAAATAAGAAAAGAAAAAAAGGCGGAGGCGGTGTAGTATTGCTGCTTTAATATATAACTAACCCTTATTGCATTGGTATTCAGGTGTGCACAGTTCAACAATATTACACATTTTTCTTGAATTAAAAAGTAGCACCTGGTAACGGTTTCACTTTATTTCCATATGGTTCGTACTGTTAGCAGAGCTATAAAACATCAATGCAATACAGCAACAGGTACAATACTGGGGTAGTAAAAGCTTTACTTTCCAAGAACATAATTGCCTTTTTCACAAAAGGTGGTAAACTTCTATGCCCCTTATTAGGCAACACACACGTTTTAGGTTTTATCAATGCACCTAGTAAACAGAGATAACACACACAGACAAAACCCATTTTACTGAAACATACCATTTCAGCAGCAAGAAAATGCAATGTTACCTTGTCATACACTGCTCTTGCTCCTACTGGAGATTTATTTCTTGATCTAAAGAGGAAAAATAATTTAGTATGGAAGTTATTTTTTTCCCAGGGAAAAAGTAGAGCTTAATAGTGATAAAATGAATGCAACATGTAGATTATATAATAACCGTTTTATATCCAAACCTTGATGAAGTGATAGAACCACTGGAAAGACCACATGGATTAATTCACATTTTGAGATGTGACACTTACATGCACACACAATAGTGATGTACGCCCAGTTCTCATTTTAGGACATTGGTTCTTAGGCTTCCAACAGAGGAAGAAAAAATAAAATACAAATATTTGCACATTTAAAATTTGGAGAAGAAAATAAAGAATGTATAGTGTAACACAAATGCTTAATTATTGTACTTGTGACCTCAACAATGCAACACAAGTCTTAAAACATAACTATATATTCGGTTGATCAGTTTGCCAGATAACAAAAACATCCTGTGTGATCCTGAGAGAATAAATGGTGAAAAAGAACAGTATCATTTACTTATCTACTACAAACAGCTAAATTGTAAGTTTTTTTTGGTCATGCGACTAAAACGCACTCCAACTTCAATACTGGGTTTGAGAGCACCTGCAGATTTCTGGGTTAAGAAGACTTCACTGACAGGAAGCCCACTGCTTGTTCATGTAGGATGCTTGCAGCATTTGCAGCACCGTAATACATCTGGATACCCTCCAGAGCAATCTACCTTAACTAAACTCATTTGGGGGGGGCAGGAGGGTCCTCCAGAGCGGATCAGCATGATTTTCAGCCCCGGGTTCCCAAGAAACCTACTAGTAAAGTTTCCAGTATTCTTTCCTGCTTAAAGGGGTATTTAATGAGCAATCCAAGCTACCTATTTTTTTTTAAACAGATTTGAAGCAGGGGGTCTCCGCCGCTGAACCGCGTTGATTTCAGCTCTGAGGACCCCCTGCTTCCTGAGATACTTACCTTGGAAGGAGGGTGCCAGCATCTGTATGCTTTTTAAACGTTGCGGTCACTCGGGCCAATAGGATGCCACAAGGGATAACATCACGGCTTCCTATATGCCCATATGACATTTTAAAGCCGCCATTACCATATCTCCACATAACCCAGCAGGAGCTGCTACCAGCACCCCCTATGGAGGTAAACAGGGGGTCCCTGGAACCAAAATCAATGTGGTTAAGCTCTGGAGAACCCCTGCTGCAAAATTAAAAAAAAAAAAAAAAAAATACGTTGCTTGGGCTGCCTCGTTAAATGGCCATCCATAGGAAACAGGAAACCACAACCAACAATGTTGCAGCTTCCAATGGGTGTGTAAATTAGCAGCCATTTTATTTCACCTGAGATTTAAACCCACCAACGTCACTACTAGTAAGTATATCGGGGGGTCCCTGGAGCAGAAACAGTGGCATCTGGTTCAGGAAGACCCCAGTAAAATAATAGGAGAAACTGCTTCTTTAGTAAAACAGGCTGAATCTGAGAACACTGACAACTTTAAGGCAGCAGTCCACACTGTTACTTAAATAGGCTTTCCAAACCCGGTTTTACAGTTTTATGTTTTCAAATCTGATGCTTTGCTTCCATTCCAGTCTCAATGTTACGTAACCGCAGAAGCTAGGGATTAAGAGAATCTCATACATTTCCACCTCCCCCCTCCCCTCCCCAACATGATAGGAGTTAATATCATACAGGCTTCAGAGAGGGATTGGTGCTATAAAACCAACGTTAAAAACGGTTTTACATAATAGTATCTGAACTCTGCATGAATGCACATGACAAAAACAATTGGTCAGAGTTTACCCATGGGAAGTGACGAATATATTGCCAACAGAATAGAGCATACAAGAAAACATTTCCAGTTTCATTTTAAAGTTGCTTCCAGTACTAGATTCATTAATGTTCTTTAGTCTGTATCCTTCTACAAGGCCACACACACACACACACACACACACACACACACACACACACACACACACACACACACACACACACACACACACACACACACACACACACACACACACACACACTTTACAAATAGACTTGCTCAATATGAAATCCACATTTCTACTTAGCAATAATAATGTGGTTGCAAGCATGTATATATTTTTTTTGCATGCACGAAGACCGTAAAATATCCTTCAGCAAGAGTCCTAAAGGGAGAACAAAAAGCAACTCTTTACAGCATGCCCAATTCATCAGACCACCTATAAATTATTTAAATATATTGACATTGAAAAGCCCATTAATTAACTTGCTTATCTCAACATCACCACGATTGATTTTTTTTTAATGTAGTGAAGAAAACATTGCTCAAAAGATAGGAAAACTGCACAACTTCCACAAAGCATTGTAAAGTCATCAGCTTTAATATTTATCTAACCTTTAAGAGGCCTTTTGTTTAGAAAATAGCTGGCGACTGGATCTTCTTTGTTGAGGCAGCACTTCCGTCAATTTGAATCTGCTGAAGTGTGTTGCTACTACACCTGTCTTGTGATGTTATTAATCATGAATTAAATGCTTCATGACAATGTCCCCCCCCCATGGACATTTAGCATATTGGGTCCAATACTCTTTGCTAGACTACCTCTTTTGAAATAATTAGTAGCTTACACAAATTTTTATATCTTTGTTCATTTAAATTTTTGCCAGAATTTAATAAACACATTAGAAAATAGACTTTTAAAGTAGTGCAGTGCTTATATGGGCACAAAATTGTCGCTCACATTATACACAAAGGCATCATTTTATATATCTATTTCAGCAAAAGTCCAGACAAAACCACTGTTTAATATCAGCATTCTCCTAGTGCTCGTCAAATAAAGCTCTATATTTTGATGCAACTTTTGTGTAAATTTGAAAATACCACAACCAAGTACCAACTTGCGACCAAGGAAAAGCAACCAACAGTGAATGTTATAATCAGGTAATTAGATTGAAAGCTCCTCGGAGCAGGGACTCCTTCCTTAATGTTACTTTTACAGTATGTCTGAAGCACTTATTCCCATGATCTGTTATTTATATTATTTGTTATTTATATGACATGTATTACTACTGTGAAGCGCTATGTACATTTATGGCGCTATATAAATAAAGACATACAATACAATAATCACAATATTTAGTGAAAATATTTAGACAAACTAGAAAACGAGAGGACATAACTATAATACTATATATATATATGTATATATATATATATATATATATATATATATATATATATATATAAATAAAATACAGTTGTGGTAACAAATACATTTCAGAACGTTGTCGGCCATTCACGCATGCTTTAATTAAATATCGAGGGTCACTTTCTAGGTACTTTCTTGCAGCTTTATTTGCAAAGCCACCAAAAACTGCCCCAAACACCATTGGTACCCACAGATAACATCTTTCATTAATAGTTCACAAATCATTTTAAGGGATGAGCATTAACGGGAATACACCAAAAAACATTTTGGTTGCCTGTTTTACATATAACATTCATTGCTTACAAAAATTCACACTTTTCTTATAGCAGCAACGAAAAGCCAAAATAAACCAGGAAATAACAACAAGTCTCTCTGGGCTATTTGTAGTGACTCTAGATTGTAATCCACATTCCAATATATTGATAGGCAGGTAAATACTGGATGACTCCAGAAGCTTTAAAAATAAGCACTCAGATAAGCACTCAGGAACAATAGTGGAAAGATGATTATTTAATCAGAGCAGACCAATAAATACCAAGCCCAAAGTGAAGGGCACTCAATGATTTGATTTTATACAGTGTCCAGGGACAAAATAAAACCTTTACCTGAGGTTTACATCTTAACTTGTTCCCTAAGGCCTCGGCCATGTTCCTTGCTTGCTGGTGGAAGCGCGCTAATGCGCGCGCTCCCGCTCAGCACGCTGACGCGCGCTTCCGCTCAGCACAGAGCCCCTACAGCCGCAATTAGAGCGGCTTTAGTAGGGGCTCACCTGAGCTTCCGCGCGCTTGCGGAATCGCAGGACTTAGGAGAATTTAAAATTCCCCCGCTTGCCGGCGAGACAGGCTGGTCACGTGAGCGGTTCAATGAGGGCGAACCAGCTCTGTGACGTCACTGGCCCGCCCCTGGCCAGTGACGCGCCCGCCCCCTGACGGCCTGCTGAGAGCGCTTGCGGTAAGCAACCGCAATGCCAGGGAAAACACCCGCTTTCCCTGAGCCTCAGCACGCCAGCGGTAAGCGTGTCCGAGGCCTTACTGACAAAAGACCCCCACAGAGCATTTAGACTGTACTTTTTTTTTTTAAAATAGACTTTTTATTTAGTGTTAAGTCTTGGACTAACCATGATTTCATTTTTATAACCACATCCCAACTAAAATATATATATAAAAAAAAAAAAAAAGAGAGAATTAAGAGCATGGGTTTGTTTAAATATTTTGCAGTTAATAATTTAACCTAATATAATGTGTCAGTTACAAAATCAAATTCAAATAATTTGCCAAAAGCTTAAGGGAAAAAATATATATTTAGCACATGAAATACAAATGATCTCATCATAAATTGCAGAAATAGTACAAAATTAAATCCGTCTACATTTAAGTGTCTCACATTGCATCAATAAAAAGAACAATGGTAGGCAAATTACTATTGTCATACCTATGAATGTTAAACGATAGCTTTTTTAGTGAAGTACATTGCTTTTAGCCATCTAAAATGTTGGATTCCAGACACTTGTTTACTGAGGTTCTCATAGATAGAAAGCCAAAACTAGCAGACCTTGGGCCAGCATATTACCCAATGCTGCCTCCACTAATCCTCACCTATAGTAGACGCTCAGAAAGAACCATTGGCAATTGAACGGACAGGTGTAATTCTGGAATTACTGCAGATCACAGCACACACAGGTGCTGGACCCCGGAGCTCATTAACGGTCTTCTACACTTGTCAGAAACCAAGGGATAACTCCTGGTGCTCAAACTGCACCATATTGCAGTATGTATGTACCAATATTAAGTTATCATAACCAAGAGGCAGATCAAAAGACAACCTCTGCAGTTACACTGCTACAGGAACAGGGTCTTCACAATTAACTGAAACTATTACAGATTCAACTGTAGTCAAAAATTACCCCCAAGGTGATCCTGACGTTAGTTTTCAAAAGCTGTTACAGATGTTCGCCTATGCAGATGCTAATCATTCCAAGTACTGTTGTAGCATGTAGCTCAGCTTAGTCAACAACTGTGTTATGGACAACTATGTCTTAACACAAGTGTACCTGCATGCAAGTATAAAGTCTACAGTAATATAAGAATAACTCTCACGTAGGCTTCTGTATTCCATTGTGTACTCCATAATTGCAAGTGGCGCACAATTATCTTTAGTAATATATCAAAATCAGTTGAAAGCTGTATAAGAATCTGCAGGTTCCCTCGTATTTACCATTTAACACATTGATTTTGATATTCAATTTGATAGCTACTGAAAATAACCTACAGTACAAAAACAAATGTTAAATTCAAGTAGGTGCTTTTCTTCTGGTAGATGAGGTAAAAAACAAACAAACAAAAAAGACAAGTTAAACCTATGTTTAAGAGTGACTTGAATTAATGAAAAATAATAGTGGATTATAATATGAAGGTCCCTCAACTGCACCCTCTCTCTTCGTGGAACCTAACCCCCCTTTTAAATCTCCTATATATATATATTTGGGGGGGGGGGGGGGAGAATCTAAGCAATGAACTGCTTTAGCAAGATTTCTCCAAAAGAACATGACATGGGTCCAATGCAATGGCTTCTAACCTTTTTTTGGTTAAGGAACCCTATAATTACATTTTGAAATTTTGAGGAACCCCAACCCTCTCTAATACTGTGAGATCAGATGCATTGTAAGGAACCCCAACCCTCTCTAATTCTGTCTGAGATCAGATGCATTGTAATTTCCTCTGTATTTGGTACAATTTTCCAATGACCTAAAAATTATGTGAACACCCTGGGATGCTCGGGGAACCCAGGTTGAAAAAAACTGGACTAATGATACCTTGGCCGAGATTCACTAAGCCGCGATCCAGGTTATCACACCCTGATCCTGCAGTAGCTGCCATCTTTTTGAATGGCAGTGAACTCCACATTTTGGTGCATTGCGGCTTAGTCAATCCTGGCGTTTTTAGTACCACTAAAAACACCTAATTTGTATTAATTAAAATAATAATAAAAAACCCACAACATCCCAAGGTAGTCTCAGCATATAAAATATGGACAGATCTGTTCTGGTATGTGCATTATAACTACTTCAACTGCCATATAACTTATAATAATATTATAAGAGCAGAATCTCACTTTTCCTGTGTTAGGCTGTACAGGTGGGAGCAGCAGCAGTAGAAAGCTGCTGCAATTGTTCATAGTAGTTTGCTATAGTTCATGACTATTAAAATGTACAGTACAGCTTCAGTATCTCTTTACATTGCAGCATTTTCATTTTGGAAAATAGAGGCGTCCCAAATATGAAATGCTGCTTTTACATATAGTTTGTAGAGCAGAAAACAGAACATTTAAGCATGTATTACTATATAAAGTAATTGCCATCAAATTACTAGAAGCAAAAAAAATTATATATATATAGTTAATCGTTTAAGGGCAGTAAGTAAAAAGCTAACTTACTTAGACATGTCTCCTTCAAGAGTTGAGGAAAATATGGGAACTGAGATCAAAAGAAAAAAAAAATGAATTTACTTTAAAAAAATATCAGTATATACAATACGAACGGTTAAATTAACAATGAGGGGTGATAAAAAAGCTACATGGTAAGAATGCAATGAGAACATAAAACTAGAAGACCATTTCTGTTCTTACTGTTCTCCAGGACAACTTGGCATGAGTGAGTATGGCTTTCACTCAAATGTTTGGCCATGTCATCTAAACCAGAGACATCGGTCAGGAAATCACAATTGAGGCAAACCAGCGTTACACGCCTGGTAAAAGACAAACACAAACATTTATTAGAATGCAGATTATTCGTTGAGCAATACTCTAAGAGAGAGGCCTATGGTTTGAGCGTTACTGCAGGTATTTAAGAGATGTGGCCTCTTTTCTTTGGGTAAATAATTGAGCAAACCGCAAAAGAGCAATTAAGGATTTTACTAGAAGAGAACAGACATTTCTAAAAGAATCAATGCACATGTCAGACAGGGGTCATTAAGACGATGGAGAGCTAAGAGCATGGTGTGCTCATCCCTACATTGTCTCATATGAATAGGCATGCACAGAAAATGAAATCATATTTACATAATACCATTTCCATATTTTGTAGGGAAACTACTAGCAATAAAAAGAATCCAACTTGATACACCTGAAATCTTAATCAAAATCGATGGAATATGTCATTTACGTAATATACTCATTCATTAATCAGCACAACTATAGAAAAGGACAAGAGACACAAGAAAGTGGCCCACAAGTAAAATCTCGCCCTATGGGTACTGTAATCATGGGTTTTCAGGCTCTATTACGGTACATTCGGACGATGAAAAATAACAAACCTGAAACACTAATGCAAAATAAATTAAAATAAATAAATAAAAATCGCCAAAGAAATCCCAAATTAAAATGGCACGTCTTTTAGCTTCAAAAATGTTACCTCTTGTCTATTGAAGTCTTCTTTGAAGCCGAAGACTTTTTATTGGAATTTCTACCATGAAACCTATAGAATGGGTAGGGGAATAAATGGAAATAGAATGAATGTCCAATATAATAGAGAGTATATATTCTAAAAACACATGTTTTTTATGGCATTTTTCTGACCAGGGTTGTTTACATCCTCTTTTCCGATCGTTATTTAGCATAATGAAACCCAAACTAAAATACCCCTTCAGTATATAATTATTAAAAAAATAAAATATTAGGTGCTCAAAGAGTTTTTTTTTATATTAAAACCTAATAAATTATAGATTCTATTTTTTTTCTTTTGTTCTTTTTCTTCCCCCCAAGATTTGTTGTCTTTCAGATACCTTCTCTGTATGGCCCAGCATACGCTAAATATATCTCAGAGCTGTTGAAACAGAGTTTTCAAAAGAAATATCTGCTATTCTGGAAAATACATTTCCTTAAAATTATATGAATGACAAAGCTGGACTCACTAATCGTGTACATATGTAACCATGCATTAAATACATGCAATTCTTAAATGCCTGTCACGTTTAATTTTCAATACATAGACAAAGTGATCTCTTACCTCACCATGTGATTCATGTAGGCTTTATTACAGCTGGTACTGAATTTGCATTTGCTGCAATGCATGTATGTATGGAAGTGGCCTTCAAAATCTTTAATTTCCAATTTGCACTCAATACACTTATGGACCCCGGATGAGCACCTGAGGGGTAAAAAAAGATATAGTCAGCCAAGTTTAACATTTAAAGTGTAGGTGCTGTAATATGATAGTTTCACTTCCCCCACAAACTGATTATTAAGATATGATCAAGTCATTTATGTTCTGAGAGATAGGATCTTAGAAGTAATTTAGCATGGCTATTTGCCATAGTATGGCTTGATCTAAAATTGTTCTCCAGGCTTCAACATGCACATTATAAATGTCTAATCTGTAAAAGACAACGAGAACGCAAATATACTTACAAATGCTCTAAACATTGGAATCAAGTACAACTGCCAACAGTTGAGGTTCACAATCAAATTAAAAGGTTAGGATACGGTTGGATTAAAGTCTTGGTTTAGGTCTCATTAGCACTAAAAATGTTAATTGTTATTATTAATGCAACTGTTTGAAACGCTGCAAACAATTTAAGTGTCAGTAATAATATTACTGTGGTCATCCAAAACCTGGATGAAAACCACAAGCTTTATTTTTGAGGTAAGCCCTTAATATATCAGCATTTTATGTCCAAGAACTCAGATAAGCTGAAGGCTAAAACTCTATTTGTAAATGGAAGGACTTGCGGTTGTCACCTTAGGTTTCGTAATGCTGTATTGACCATTTTAACTCTCTTCGTGGTATTGGCCGCAACTGGTTTCTTCTTCTTTTTCTTCTTTGGAGGAGCTGTTGGTTTGGGTTTTGAGTGATTCGCATTCGATTTTGCTGCAGAACTCTGATTGCTTTTAGTGTTTGCATTCTTGCCTTTAGGAGTTGGCGGGAGGGTAGTTGTGGGGCTTGTGCAAACTGAAGAGGTAGGAGAGGGGACTGTGTTGATGGATCCAACAGATGCTCGAATTGTAACCTGGAGCAATGAAAATAGAAAATCTCTAACAAACCGGTGTATGCAAATGCAGATTTTGTTTAATCAACAACAAAGGGGCAACACCAGGGGTCCCATGCCGTAGTAGCTACGTCATGGGCTTTTTCCTCGTTTGCGTTCAGAGCGATCTGACTAGATGAGGAACAGAAGAGAAAAGTCCTCTACCATTTGTGTAATCCACGGTGATTTCAACCTCCTGGAGGGGCTGTGGCACTCAGGTGCTGCCGCGCCAGCAGCAATCGAATGGTTAACAACATCTGTGAAGCAGTATTATTTGTGGGCTATTCTTTCCCAAAATGATTCAGCACATATAGATTATCCAAAATAAAACATATATATATCTTACTAGCAGCAGGCCCCAAATTGAGACACACAAACACTTTTTTAAAATCTAGCTTGAACCTGATTCTTGTCCCCCAAGTGTCCAGAGACCCCCTCCCTGGCACCCACAGATATTTGTAGTTATTTGTGCTGGTTTAGAGTGAGACACACACAAAAGAAAGACAAATATGGCCGCCGGACTACAAACATGGCTGCGGGGTCACCTATAGGAAGCCAAGACGTCAGACGCCGGGCCCAGAGCCAGTGGCCATTTTGTGTCCAGTAGGCAGATACTTTGCCCAGTACCGTAGCAAGAAAACGAAGGGTTCCCAAAGATCGCAGGATGGCTACGGGGAATTCCCCGGGTCAAATAACCAAAACAAAAAAAGAAAAGTAAATAAAACCAAAACAGGAGTAGCGTGGAATGCTGCTTTAACATATCAAGTCAACAATCCTCCATCTGTTTAAATAATATAAAAATTCCTTCAACCAGCAGGAAGAAGGCAATGGAAATTTGTATTTTGGTTTGAACTTTACAGTGAGAAAAATACAATTTAAAATAATTACATTTTTCACTGACCCCAATAACTATACACTGCCATACATACCGTAATGAACAACCACCCTCACAAATCTGGTGCTAGCTATAACTTCATGTTCAGGCACAGATGTGTTTCTCAATATGGTATAGCAGCAAAACATGTAGCACCGCGTGATTTTTTTGTCAATTACAGGTTTGAAGCAGGGGGTCTCCAGAGTTGGACTGTGTTAATTTCAGCTCCGGTGATCACATGCTTCCAAAGATCCTTACCCAAGTAAGGAGTGACGGTATTTCTGTAGAGTTTAAATGTCCAGGTCACGTGCACCAAGTGATGACGTCCCGGCTTTCTATTAGCCCGCGGGACGCAATTTCTTTAGGCGCCTAAGTCCCCTGGCTGGCACCCCTATGGAGGTATCTCTGGATGCAGGGTGTCCCCAGACCTGAAATTAACGCAGTTCAGCTCTAGAGACCCCTGCTTCAAACCTGTAGTAAATTTTTTTTTTTAAATGCTACACGTTTTGCTGCTTTAAACATTAAAGTACTTGTGTTCAAGCCTTAACAATTATCGATTTTGGTTATGTTAAAAAAAACAACACGAATGATTTTGTAAGACGAAAACATCAGATGTTTTAATTTGCATTAACGCATGTACTTCTGGAAGAGTGTATAATATAGCACACAAAAATGCTCTACCGTGCTCTCCAGCTGTCACAGGGATTTGGGCTGCAATACCGAACTAATCAATTTAGAGTTCAACTTACCTTTGTTCCAGGAGGCAGTCCCTCTAATTGCTTAGGCTTTCTAAACGTACGGTGATGCTGCACTTTATGGTCCATTTTTTCTTTACAAGTCAAAAACTGTAGTCTGCATTTAGTGCATCGATATACTCCTTTTTTCTACATTAAAAACAAAATATTAGCAACTGTAAACATATATATATATATATTTTTTTTTGCACAGCACAAGTACTGTATGATGCATATACCAAACAAAGCACACATACTGTGTATGGCATACTGTTTTTAGAAATAATAAGATGATATTTATATGAGAAGCTTATGCTCCATTAACAGATTATTCTTCATTGGGGAAATAAACAGCAGTAGTAGAAACAAATGCACACTTTAGATGACCTTCAAATAGTGAGTCTAGTGATCGTATACCTGGGACAACATCTATTCAATTATCCTTTTAAATGGCAGTCCTTCCTAAAACCAAAGATAAAAGGCAGAAAAATATTTCACAAGTTGAATCTAGATCAGGGGTGGCCAACTCCAGTCCTCAAGAGCCACCAACTGGCAAGGTATTCGGGATATTCCTCTTCAACACAGGTGGCTCAACCTGTGCTGAAGCAGGGATATCCTTGAAACCGGACCTGTTGGTGGCCCTTGAGGACTGGAGTTGGCCACCCTTGATCTAAAGCAGGGGTGTTCAAACTTTCCCCCCTGCGCCCCCATACGTGCTCTGCCCCCTGCTTGCCTTGTCTCCGGTGTTCTGACGTCACAAAGTCATGTGACCCTGCATTGCCATGGCGACGCATTGCCAGAAGCCGCCGGAGACAAGGTAAGTGACCTTAGAGAGGCCTTGTGTGCACTCCCCAGCATTTAATTGAAATATTTTGGGGAAGAGCACGGGGCCTCTGTAAGCGCCGCGCTCCCTCCCCCCAGAAAATCTTGCGCAACCCTGATCTAGAGGGTCATGGTGTTATGAAATGTTTATTTCTTATTTAGGCATCGGATTTTATTTCTGTAAAAATAGCTGAAATATGGCAAAATGTTTTTCAGTGATAGAACAGTATGTTAACCAGAACATGTCCTTTCTTTTCTCTTTCTGGTCCTACTAAAAAAGGATGGGCCAAGGGAGGGGACACACTTCAAAAAGGACATGCATTCTGCTTTTCAGGATCACCACTGAAAAGAAAACATTTCGGAAACACTTAAGTTGCTTACGGAATCTTGTTTCTTATGATCTCAGTTGGATGCCACATGCAGTGTTTATTTGTTATCTCAAAGTTTTACTTGTGGATGGTTATGAGGATATCACTAATGTATTTGTATAGCGGCACAACAAAGAAGCAGCCCATCTGAGCTAAGAAAACAAAGTCTTGTATATTTTTCTGTAAAAAAACAACAAAAAACTGTACAGGTGATCCAATACAAAAAAATATCCATAGTTAAATAGAATATGGTCACTTGTCAAGTATCTGAATGCATTATAGAAAATTAGTTCATATACTGGTTTTAAAGACGCAATCCCACATACTTGACCAGAAAAAAAAAACAATTAGCAGGCCCTAAAGAAATACAATAATGCTATTAGTAAAGGTTTGGCTGCTTTCATATTTTTAGAAAGTTTAATTTCTTAGGTACCTCTGAATAGAGAAGCGTTTGTCAATAAGTGTTTTCTTTCCCCTTATCCCATCATGTCCTTATCAGAGAACCAATAAAGATACGGGGAGGGGAGACTCTGGCTGTACAAGCACTGAGCACACAGTGACTTCACACAGTGACATCACACAGTGACATCACACCGAAGGGAGCAGCCAGAGGAAGTCAAACCCCTCCCAAGTCTCAACTTCCATTTTTTTATTTGGTTAAAAAAGAAATGCATCAATTACCCAGATGAAACCCCTTAAAGGTCACTGGATTAGTTCACTTTGGTCCTAGGACGCATTACCCCTTTAAGGCAAAGTCGTTTAAATTCTCAATAACTCCAAAAAACAAGTATCCTTACATAAATAAATGGTCTAAAGTATCATCACCAGAAAGTTGGCTTACCTGATGCTTCATGTAATGATGCATATATGGCGTTCCACATTTGATGACTTTGAGGCAAAATGGGCACATCAAACACTTTGTATTTTCATGGGAATTTCTGAAATGGTTGTCTACCTCTACAAAAGTTGAAGATCTGTAACTGCACACCTACGGAAAAAGAACCAAAAAAAAATAAAAACTTTATTTGGGCTTGTTTTAAAGGCTCAGTTCATGCAAAATGCTACGTGTTTTTTTGTCTTTTTAAAATTCAACACAATGCCTTTTTTGATGTGTTTTAATATACGGAGCATCCTTTGATTTCTATAGCACGCTTTAGCACACCTACCCAGCAGTGCAAGATATTTGTAATACTTTGTTTGATAATTTGTTGCCAATATTCGCAGCAGTTTAAGCTACAAAATGTAACAGATGTTATCTTAGTAATATAAAAATACATTGTAGCTGCTGAGTTACACTGACTGAAAGGTTGAAACTGAAAGGCGCCTACTTAGTGAACCCAGGGAAACAGGATCTTTGCTGATCGATCACGGGTGAACCAAATCGATCGGCAGCTTAGGTAATTAGTTTTAAATAAAGATAATCCAAGGCTGCATATTTTAAAAGAAAAATAAGCTTTTTGTTAATAAAATAAACATGAATCCACAAACCAAGGAGGATGTCCTTTACCTGACAAACATATGGCATTTCACCTGGCTTGTGATTGTCTTTCATATGTTGCAAAAGAACCTGTTCAGATTCAAATGACAACTCGCAGATCTTGCAAATGGCTAAAAAAAATAAGAGAAGAAGACGGGGGGGAAAGGACGTCAAAATCTTAAATCAAGTCTCTGAACAGCCCTGATTTTACACAGTTTAATAATGGTTTTACAGCTGGATGGCCCAAATTTGCAGACTTTTATGGGTCTAGTATTGTGCTAGTATACAATGGCTTAAACCAGGGATGCTCAACTCAAGGTCAGGTTTCCATAATATCCCTGCTTCAGCACAAGTGGTTCAATCAGTCCCTGCTTCAGCACAGGGGGGATGTCTTGAGGAACTGGAGTTGAGAACCCCTGACTTAAGCAAGCAGAGTGAAATTGACAATGTAACCACTAAAACAGAAGAAGAGAACATGCTTCTCTTTACTCTGCAGATATAAAAATCGAGAGCACCAATGTCATTATTGAGCAATCTTTTACTCCGTGGCTGCTTCGAGTGGCTGAAAAATCTCAAGGCGCTCCAAATTAATATCCAAATATTGCTGAATTTATTTAAAATCATCAAGAGATCAACGTTTTGGCCGTGAAAGGTCTTCATCAGTAGTGCAGCATGCAGAGGAGACGTAACATGGTAATTCATGCAGAATTCCGGCCTAGTTCTAGTAGGAATTTTCACAGCATCCCCCCCGTCACCTCCATGATGCAAGTTATCCAAATGATACGTTTAAGGAACAGGCCTTTCCAAAATCCCTACACCACACACGGCTTTTAGAAGCTTTTCTGATGGCACACTTTGTTGTAACGCACCCAGACATTAAATATAAGGTAGATCTAGCACATTTAAAGCAGGCTACAAATGCATGTTTGGCTATTAAAATGAAAGAGGCCTCCATATTTGATTTGTAATGTTATTTATGACATTGGAAGCGACTGAACTTTATGGAGGACCATTAGCAATAGTCTTTGCTCCTGCTTCTTATGCAACAGCACTAACCTGCCCCTTTCCTCTTTGGTGACATCTAAAACAGGAGGTCAAAAAGAAATGGAGGTTTATCTTACAGAAGAAGCAGAAACGAAAGACATTACATAGCATTTCAATGCCAGCCAAGCCTTCCAGTGACCAAAATGACATCACAAACCAAAGTTAGCCATCATCCGATGAGAAAATAAATACGTCTCTCCATCATTTTCCCTTGAATTTCATTTTGTATGCCGATGAATTTTGCTCAGACATTTTAAGAAGGGTGCATGGTAGTAATCTTGGGTAACTTTGCAATATCCTCCAGTGAAGCTAAAGGCTTCAAAGAAGGTCCTAAACCACCATTGGCACGATTACTGGGCTTGCCAAGTTCAAACCGTAGTAGTTATGACAATTTATTGGAAGGTTCCGCCTACTAACTTACTTGTTGTTTCATAAAGAGTGTGCGAGCTCTCAATGTGGCACTGCAGCTGAAACGGTGTGGGAAACTGCCGATAACAGTGATGGCAGGTGGTGTGGTTTTCCCAACTTTCGGTGCTCTGCTTCTCGAGCTCCAAATGGTGCTTCATGTGGTTCATAAACCTATCAATGACGAAGCAAAAACAGGTGCACGCAGTGTTTTAAGAAATTATAAAAATATATGTTTCAGCAACTGTAATAGTTTTATTTTTCATTTATAAAAAAAAACAGCAGTACAAAAGAAGATCAAGAAACGGTGGTCGTTTTGAAATAGTTCTTGTAACGTGAAAAAAAAAAGTACAAATTAATAAATGCGCATCATTTACAACGGTTACAGTATACTGTATTTATATATTTCCAAGCTCTAGGCACAAAACATCACATTTTTATCCTGTTGAGCAACGTCCATTACTGGTAGTTATTTATAATTTTTTTCTGGTGTGCTTTTAACAGGCAAGTGTTTTTTTTTTTTGCAATGTAAGGTTTAATCCAGGAGTTCTCAACTCCACTCCTCAATAATTCCCCATCACCCCACCCAACAGGTAAGGTTTTAAGGATAACCCCAATTCAGCACAGGTGGCTTTTCGACTGCACCACCTGCGCTGAAGCAGGGATATCCTGAAAACCTGACCTGTTGGGGAGTCTATGTAACAGCAAACTCCGCCTTGGTGAAGCCACGCAGTTCGCCGGTGTCCTCCATTGAACATCTTAGAGAGACTATTTTGGAGGTGCTAACTACGCTCAATCACTGCAAACAGCCTTCTCCAAAGAATGTTCATTTGGATGTTTGGCCTCTATCAATTATGCCCACTTAAATTCATTATTCCTAAAATGCAGTAATTTTTTTAGAGCACTTTATTGCTGGCACGTTATAGCAGAGATCAACAGGGTTGGGGGTTGTTTTTGTTTACCACGTGTGACTGCTTACAATAGAGCACATTTAAAACGCATTTCTATGGTTAGGTCCTATTTTGTAGATTTTTTTTTTTTTTTTTGCTAGTGTGATATTATTTTCATTCCGGAATTTACATTTCCACCTGAGCTAACTCAGCGCCTGCCAAATAATCCACTAGTTCATCCCAAAATATCCTTTATCAAATGTCTTCATTCACACTCTTAAGAAAACAGAGGCAACCTAACACAATGTTGTATTTGCAATAAAAGTGGATACCAAATGAATGATTTTCCCACAAAACCAAATGTTGGAATCATAACCTCATTGTGTGTGTGTATATAAAGTACATATATATTTGAAATGATAGATCTCTAACTATGCGTAGTGCTTCATAAAAGAGACAATATCGTTTATTTGTAAAAAGCCATCATATTGCACAGCAGGGAACTATAATACAATAAATGCAAACAACAAAATCAGACCATAGATCAGTGGTTTTCAACCTTTTTTTGATTGGGGAATCCCAGAATTCAATTCGGAAATTCTGGGGAACCCCGTCCCCATCTCTCGCCCCCTCATATCTTTTGTGTCTCTCCCCCCTTACGCTCCCTCTCCCAAACACTTTCTCCCTTACACTCACTCTCCCCCTTTATCTCCCCCTCTCTTACACGCACACACACATACGCACCCACCCTCTCTCCCCCACACAGACAAACATGGGGGTGCCGCTGCACTTGGACAGCTGGGAGAGTTGTCCCAGCTCTCCCCCTCCGGTGGCCGCGGAACCCCTGAGGGGTGCTCGCGGAACCCAGGTTGAAAATCACTGTCATAGATTAAAAGATCTATTCTACTATGTTGAGTAAAGCTGCTTATAAATCACATCCCACATTGTGTTCAAGAAAGGGTCCCAATTACTTCTGATCTTAAACTAAAACAGGGCGGACTGCGTTCATTTGGACACTACTGGCACAATAAGAGGTTGAAACATGAAATGCCCTTCAGAGACGGAAAAAGTAAATGCCGTTAGGTTTTTTCTTGCCGTAACAAATCTGACAGGCACACAACTGTTTGTGCATACCAAGGGAATCTTGGCGTTGGCTACAGTAACATGCAGGCTGTTGTGGAGCAAAACAAAAAGCAAAATTGTATATACACAAACACGATTCTGAAAAGTTACATTGATTCTAAAAATAACGTTGACAGAAATCAATAGAGTAAAATATTACTTCACAAGTCAGTTTCACAAAGAAAGAAAATGACAGTTTTGCTCATTAAATGTGATTTGGGAAAAACAAAAAACATTTTTAAGAGAATAAAATGCACCAGCCAGAAAGTCATGAGTACAACCCTTTTGAAAGTCGACGACGTACATTAGTTTCCTGCTGCTTACAAGACAAATTGCCTGTGCTTCAACCTGCATCTTCCATTCTAAGTGTATGTAATAGCGATTTTAATGCCTGCAATTACAAGAACCTTTTGTTTTTCTTAATGATATGAGCCAACACAAGTCTGTTCGTTTTAACTTGCAGACGGTGCCCTTTGTAGGCTTGGGCCATTTTTCAGCTTTACATTCTGCTACTTCAGCTTCCTTTAACAGGTTCTTATGAGAAAGAACTATGACCTTAACTGCCAGGCAGAGACTCTGAAACAAACTGGTCTACCTATTAAACAGCTTACAATGGCATTTTTGCCGAGTTGGAAACTAAAGTTATTCAATCAAACAACAATCAAAATCGCAGTTTACATCATAGGCAACCACCCCACTATTATTCATGTTTGTTCCCTGCAGGGAATTACTGTGAAAGCCATGAACAATATCATTAATATGAATGGCAAACTATAATACAGGTAATAAGGCTTGTGTTCTTTTTACATACTGCAGAATCATACACATATTACTACACAAAAGTTTTCCGACTTCCTACTCAACCTTTTTAGACTAGTGCAAAGAACTGATCTTCAAATGTAATGCCCGTGGCAGAAACTGGACATAAAAAGGGGCTGCAGGTCAACACAGCTGGTTCATTATTTTTAAACAACCGAGACTTAAATTCTATATAATACACGGCTACCCACCCGTCTTTGCATATCATCTGAAGCGGTGATCTGGGCCCTTTTGGATGAAAATCCCCAGGGTCTGACAAAGATTTTGTTTACCATGGGAAAAAGCTTAAAAATACTGATTTGATTTTCTTTTAACCCTTTGAGTTACTGGGTCATGGGGGTTTGGCACTCCAGGGGTCCTATGACAAAGTTGCTACCTCATATTTTACTTGCTCATTTTTGAAACGCAGAACGCGATCTTACAGAATGAAGAGGAACCAAAAGCGGAGGAGCACTCTTCCGTAATCACGAGAGCCGGAGGGGCCGCTCCAGCACTTGAAAGGGTTTAAAACACGTCAGTCAGCTACATGTAATCTCAAACTTGCCAATGGCCGTAGGTCAATTTCGTGGTGGGAGTGTCCCTTTAAAAAAAACTTTCCATCAGCAAAGCAACTTCGTTCTGGAAATTGGCATTTCGAATACAATTGGATGAGCACTGTATGGAGATTATGAATCAGCCATCTAAAAACAGGATTTTTTTTTGATATCTGCAACCTTTAAAGATACGTCATCTTCGTTACCCATACAAGCGCTGCACTTTAGTCCAACACATTTTACCTCTGTTGATTTTCTGACCGTGTAATTCATATATACGTCCCCCATTAGGATACTCCACTTCATTACTGCTGTCCTCTCACACAAAGCACGTGTGAGAGGACGTTACACAACTTTCTAACATGCCGGGGTTAACCTATAGACCAGGGGTGGTTAACTTCAATCCTCAATTTGTCAGGATTTAAGGATCTCTCATTCAGCATAGGTGGCTCAATCGATAGATAGTGCCACCAGTGCTGAAGCAGGGATATCCTTAAGTAACAAGCCTGTTGATGGCCCTTGAGGACTGGAGTTGGTCAACCCTGATATGGTCCTAAGACACCACAATTGTTGCTTTGACATTATTTGGTTAATGTCTAAAACCTCCGATACCGAGAGCGTTGCAGGGCCTTCTGCCAGCGAAGCAGTTAACAGCAAACAAACAATTCAATGTTTACATACCGTATGTTGTTCTTAAGGACTTTCTGACAACTGAAGCATCTGAAAGTGGTGTGTGTCTTCTGCTCCTTCTTCGCCCGCTGAAGGTCTCCCTCGTGTCTTCCATAATAGAAGTCGCTTACCAACATGATTAGTTTTCCTTTCTCAATTTCCTCCATTGGGCCTTGTGTGCTAGAATTTTCTGTTATTGTTGTTCCCAGGAAAAAATTATGTACTTTGTCAGGGCAACAGTACTGCAAAAGAGAAATAAAAAAATGTTGCGGGGAAAAACCTTGGCGCATAAAAAGGTAAAACCATGTAGCAGCAACAATTAGAATTTTAGATTTTCAGCAAGGACATTTTTATACATTCGATTTGCACAAGGAAGTCGTCAAGAAAAAAAAAATGTTATTGTGCTCACAATGTACGCATGCAAAAAAACATAAAAACAAATGCCTCTTAACAGGAGTCACCAGTGAAGTGCTGTGGAGCTCACTGTGCATGTCCACTGTTCAAGAACTAAACCAGAGAAATAGTGTGTACTTTGCATAAAATCATCCCAACTTTGATGTTTATTTTACAGTGGGACAAGGAAACATCTTATCTGAAGCCATGCTGCTAGGATGAGGAAGACAGACTAAGTGGTACAATTTCACAGATGTGTATGTGCTAGACCCAAAAGATAAAAAAGGACGAGTAACACGGTTCCTTCGAGATCAATGCCTACCCAGCTTATTCCTGACCCAAAGAAATACTGTTAACACAAATAAATGCCCAATACTAAAGCAAAATAGGAATTTTACCTTCATGTGTCTTCTCATAGGTTCCAAAAGGTTGAAGTGTATGTTGCACTTTGGACAAGCTCTTGGGAAAGGTGCTCCATTTTTAACCTGGGTTGTGACTGGACTACTGACTATATTAGCTAAAGACAAAAAAAAAAATAGTTTTGTAAGGAAGATAGAATACAGTTTTCAATTATAGAGACCAGATCTCCGATAGGACACATACATTTTTGCCTATAAAACAAAAGGGCTACCAACATGATCTATGGCATAAAACCCAGCAAGAAAGACTAACATATGTTAATATGTACAGCTTGGAGGATATGATAAACTTTCAAATACATAATGACTTTCAGCAAAGTACAGGAGGGAACCATATTTCAGAGAACGAGAAGTGTTAGAATAAGACGTCATGCTCTTATGCTGGAGGGTCGCAGGCTAAGGGGAAATGCGAGGAAGTACTTCTTCATGGAAACGGTGGTGGATTCGAGGAATAGCCTCCCAACAGATGGTAGGGGCTAAGGCCCGGGCCATAGAGATGTGGGGAGAGCGGAGGCGCGCTAACGCTGAGGCTCGCCTGCTTCAGTCAGCGTGATTGCACGGACTTGCAGGCGAGCCAGCGTGCGCGAAGGGAGCCGGGGGGAGGTGGTTGGAGGCGGGGCAGTGACGTCGCTGGGCCAATCGCCCGCGACGCACTGACGTCAATGTCACGGCGCCGTGACGTTGACGCTGCTTCAGGCTGATTGGATGTTTTCAGCCGACAGCGCGCTGAAAAACAGCTTGGCGCTCGGCTGAAAATTCCAAAGCCTCAGCATGCCTGCGGACGCTCGCGTGAGCCCCCTCTCAAGGCATCCTCATTGAGGATGCAGGGGCTCAGCGCGGAGCGTCCGCACGCCTCAGCACGGCTTGTCCATCTATGGACGCAGCCTTCTACAGTAAGGCAGGGGTGTTCAACTCCAGTCCTCAAGCTCCCCCATCCCCAACATGTCAGGTGTGTTCAGGATATCTCAGCTTCAGCACTGGTGGCTCAATCAGAGGCTCAGTCAAAGACTTGAGCCTCTGATTGAGCCACCTGTGCTGAAGCAGAGATATCCTGAACACCTGACCTGTTGGGGGAAGGAGGAGGAGGGGGGGTGGGCGCTTGAGGACTGGAGTTGAGCACCCATGCAGTAAGGGAATACAAACATGCTTGGAATAGACACAAGGCGATCCTAAATATGATAGAAAGCTGATCAAGTAGGGTTGGAGGTGTTACTTTACTTACCTTTCCGAGATGTATTCTGTGATGGAGTTGTTGGTTTGGCTTTAACGTGAGATAACGCTGTAGTTGAACTGCTTTTAGCACAATTCTCACTGGTTTTTGGCTTTTTTGGTGAAACAGTTGGGATCTCGGGAGGAGCAGGGCGTTTTTCCAATAATACATTCTCATTGCGCCCTATACTTGCTTAAGATTAAAAGAATACAAAAGTATTTAGCAGGCGAGTTGAGAAATAGACTCGTGGTAAATGTCTGGGGTTGATAACATGAGCTGGCTATAAGGAAATTGTGCTTCCAAACCTGATCTCCCTCTATCAAATTGAAATACCCAACAGCGTATCGCACTTGCGCAAACGATTACAGTTAGAATGTACAGAGTATTTTTTTTGTACTCCCTTCTGCTGCCTGACAAATGAGAATTGTTGGGCTTAGGAAAGTTTATAACTCCCATTTATTTCTTGGTTTGAGCTATGGAAGCTTGATGAGATTTGGGTCACACAGACTATTTTCAATAGTCTTAAGGCTTCTACGGTGACCAGGTCAGTTGTACCCCAATTATCAATGTCCACATTATTGACGTGTACACAGGAAAAAATGATCAGTTAGGCGCTTAACACAGAGTGATCACTAGTAATACAGTGATATATAATAAGTGCTGAGATACAAGGTGTATAATACATAATACACAACTGTGCAACTTAAATAAGTGTGCATAAATATGTGCAATTGTGAATAAATAAGGATGTGACTGCCTGTTCAAACTCTCTGGTAAGGCCTGTCTTCACTGGTCCCAAACGCTGCAATATTTCTCAACAATCCAGGGGAAGCATAAGGAGAAAATCAACAAGAAAAATATCAAAGTGCAGGTGATAGTGCAATGATGAAATGTATTTAGTTCAAATCGTGGCTCCTATGGGTAGCCTACTCACAGTGTGCAAGATGTAATAAAGGCAACTCCAAAACTGTGGCAAAATATGTTCTTCTGTGGTGTACCAGGAGAGATGTATCTCATTAAGGAATTTCAGGAGAGATGTACCTCAGCAGGGAAGAGAAAAGGCATCCATAGCACAGATCAATTTATCAAGAAATGCTTTATGTTAAAAGAGTAAGAATCGCACTTAGTGTTGCGATAATAAAAAGGCATACTATATATCACTGGTTATATAACATCGCGGATGCTGCCGCTCACCGCCTCTGCCTCCGTTGTGACGCTTATGTTGGTCTTGGTAACCTTCCACAGCCGGTAGCCCCCTTGCTGTTGATCGCAGGCTCCACTACGTCACTTTCGGCTTTGCCGCTTGTGAGTGCTCTGTCAAACAGGGACCTCCCACTCTACGCTTTTCGCCAATCGTGATTCGGCTTCATCAGGAATGTACCTCCCCCCTCTCACAATGTAGTTTTATATAGCATACATAATTATGAATCTAATTAACATTAATTAAAAACATACATAATTAGTACAGTGCTGAAATTATTATCTTGATATTTGGCCCAGGTCTTGATAATTAGTATTGTTTGCACTACTGTGTCAAGATACTTATATTTCATAACTGGTATATATTGCCATTTTTATCATTTAACACTGCTCTCCTGGTGATGTTGGCATAACTCCATTTACAGGCATCCAAAAGCACTGTACTGATTATGTATGTTTTTAATTCATGTTAGATTCGTAATTATGTATGCTATATAAAACTACATTGTGAGAGGGGGGGAGGTACACTCCTGATGAAGCCGAATCACGATTGGCAAAACGCGAAGAGTGGGAGGTCCCTGTTTGACAGAGCACTCACAAGCGGCAAAGCCGAAACCGGAAGTGACGCAGCACCCCCCGGAAGCGACGTAGCGGAACCTGCAATCAACAACAGCAAGGAGGCTACAGGCTGAAGAGGATTCCCAAGAACAACACAAGCGTCACAACGGAGGCAGAGGCGGTGAGCAGCAGCATCCGCGATGTACTATAACCTGTGATATATGCCCTCTCATTATCGCAACACTGCAAGTGTGATTCTTACTCTCTTAACATAAAGCATTTCTTGATAAATTGATCTGTGCTATGGATGCCTTTTCTCTTCCCTGCTGAGGTACATCTCTCCTGATACACAACAGAAGAACATATTTTGCCAGTTTTGGAGTTGCCTTTATTACATCTTGCACACAGTGAGTAGGCTACCCATAGGAGCCACGATTTGAACTAAATACATTTCATCATTGCACTATCATCTGCACTTAGATATATTTCTTGTTGATTTGTCCTTATGTTCCCCCTGGATTGTTGAGAAACACATTATTGATGTGAAAACATTTCGCCCGATGTTGCAAATATTGGGGAAAATAAACCCTTTTGGCAAACTATTCAACTGTTACAAATGTTTGTGAGGAGTACACCAAAAAAAATAAAAATGTAAAAGACTAAAACATTTTCAATTGAACTTTGAATTCATCAGACAAAAGAGTACCCTGAACTTTGACAATTTCACAGATCTCTGATCTACATGTGAAACAAAATGGCAACAGATATTGAAGGTGGTCTCAAAAAGGAAGCTCAGATCGTCTTTTTGATCACAAAAGTTTATAACAACAAAAAAAAGAGTATGTGACTTCACCTGCAAGATATGAATGATTGCACTCATTTGAACAGTGGCTTATTGGATGCTAATGCCAAGTAAGAGGAGTGGGCTCGTCAACAAATGTGTATTAAAACGACCTATTTTGTCAGTGCTAATAACATTCCATAAAGGTTGCTTGACACATTCTCATACCTGCAGTGCTTTGCGTATGGATCGCTTGCTGGGTTTTCTGTGAGTTCAGCAGTAAGGGCTGCTGGAGTGCTGGCAGTATGTTAATGTGTTTTTTAGTCACAGATGGTACTTGAGGAGTAGGCCTGTGAACAATAGCAGGAGCAGTCCTTGCTGGAGTTGAAATAGGGCGTATTTGGGTAAGTGGTTGCACTGGTCGAACTAATTGAGTAGCACTTCCTGTAACAAACCACAACACACTATGCTTTACAAACATACAACAAACCTGTAATACATACACAGATTTAAAGAAGTAATCCCGCATTTTTATTTTTACAGCATTGGAACCAGGATGGGTGGGAGGGGGCGGTGTGCTCCAGAGCTTAATAGCGCTACTTTATTTTCTAATTTGTGATGTTACGCTATGCTAGTAAAGCAGACTCGGATGGGCAGTTGCCGATAACCAACAGGTCAGTCAGTGCTTCAACACAGGCCCCACCTGTTCAATTTTAGACGCCCAGGCTTTTTCCATCCTTGAAGTGCGCGCACGCACGCTGTAAGACGGTCACACACCCTGTCTGGAGGCCCAATGCCCATGTGAAATCTATTTACTGAAAGTATTTAATTAAAACTGTACTACACTTTATGAACATTGTTAAAATATACACACCTGTTGCTGTAAGAGCCTGCAAACCTGGGTACTGTGTTAACGCTGTGTTTGGGCGCAAAGCAAACATTACACTTTGAGAATTATTTGTTGAAACTTGAGAGGAGTTCACAATGTAACCCTGGAAAAACGATTAAGGAAATTAGTTGATTTTGCTTTCGAAACATGAACATTGAGCTAAGAGATGTGCATAAGGATATTATTTTTTAATTAAAGCTGGATTGGGGTGAATATTTAAACCCAAAAGGAAAATAACCGCAGATCAAGCAGTATCAAGTATGATTGGTTGTGGTTATGCACAGAAATAGGACTGCAGACGGGCACTGCAAACACCATCATTCCTTTCTGTTGGTTAGTATTCTAGATTAGGTAGCAAACTTTGTAGCCCCACAGAGATCAATATTTAAGGAATAGCAATTGTCCACAGATTGGTGCTACTTTAAAGATCCCATATAAGACCAACCTTATCAAACTGAAGAATAACTATCTGTTTACAAAAAAGCAGATGTATTTTTTGAAAGTCTCAAGGTCACATTTACAATGATCTCTGAAACTGGAGGACATGTGAGAGATTGTCAATAGCATTTAATACACCTCAATGATAAAGTCGTTCAATGTATGGACTATTATAAAGTAGAGGTTGTTTACATCTTGTGGGGGGTTCAAAGTTTGTACCCACCAAACAAGTTATGCTCCTTTTTGTGGTTAGTTACAAAAACAGGTTAGCTTTTGCCACATGACATAGCCTATTCAGCTAAATTTCCAATATAAAGCTTCACGCCGTGAATGTTCTGAGGGTGCTCAAAATTAATCTATGTTGGATGAAATTAGTCTTTTTTTATTATTTAAGTGTAAAAGTACATATATTTTACCCAACGTGGGAATTGTGCTTTAAAGAGGAATACTCTTGCAAGCACAGTTATTTTTACCTTTTTAAGATTACAAGATCGATCCGACTGTCTAATCTAAAGGAAGAGACAAGAAAAATGAACTCGTACATTAAATCAAGCTACTACAGACTGGAGGCTACCAACGTCTATACCAACGAAAGCAAGGCGAAAGATTTGTCAGAGATAAGATTTTTGTTTATGTTTCATATAAAACATATTTTGCTGCAAACCGTTTGTCAAATCTGTAACAAAATTAATTACTTTGCCATGCAATGCATTGCTGGCATTTGCAGCACTAAATGGGTTAACAAGAAACTGACCTCAGAAGTATTGCGCTAGATTCAAAATGGAAGGCGCCTGGAAACCTTAGACAGCATGAAACAAAACAAAGACTAAAAAATATTTCCCTTAAAGAGATGAGAAATCATCTTTACAGGTTTATTTGAATCCTCCTCATGTTTAGAGAGCCCCATGGCCGCTATGAGTTGGGGGTGTAAATTTAACACCTATTGTTTCTGAAGTATGATGGATTGAACCTCAATTGCGTTTATGCAAAATACAAATTCTGGTCTGAGAAACTAAATACTAACCAGTCTCACAATACGTTCTATTACTTTGCCATAACAAAGTCAATTTAGGGTAAACATGGCCACTAAATGTAATACTTGCTACTGATGTGAATATATATTATTAATATATATTAAAAATGAACAAAAAAAACCTGCAATGTATTTTTCCACACACACACACACACACACACACACACACACACACACACACACACACGCGCGTGTGTGTGTGGAAAAATACATTGCAGTTTTTTTAAATTAATTTTTAATTTCATTGAGGATTAGGATACATGCTAATCCAGGGTTGTGGGTAATAACTCTAAATATAATCTTTTTGACTGCATTGTAGGTCATTATGTTCATTGAACATTGCTTGTTGACTAAGGCCGCGCTTCTACTGCTTGTGACGTCACCCATCGCCACCCGCGAAAGTTATAATTTAACTTTCAGCGACCTGGCCATTGATTGGTTCAGAGGCTGTCACATGTAGCAACAGCCTCTGAAAAATCAAATTTTAATCGGCTTCAAGAATTCGCGTCGCTGCCGTCACGTCACGCTTACTATAAGCGCACGCGACGGCGGCAATGCTTTTGTTTTCAGGCGACATCACGTCGCCGGCACTATAAGTGCAGCCTAACACTAGAAGTCAGGTAGCCATTATATAATCATTTTAAGAGTCGGCAATTGTTTTTTAAACCAAATATCATGAAAAGTCAACTTCATTGTGTCTGATAAAGACTACGCAGACAAAAAAAAAACCACCAGACGAGTAATAAAGATTACTACACAAACATGTTTCCTATTTTTGCTGCTGCAATCTGCATGCTTTCACATTATGCACGGTTGTTTATCTGACTGTCGTGGGAGAGGAAGAAAAAATAATAATAAAACCTATGTAATCATAGAACAGTAAGGTACAAATAGTACACCTCTGCTATGCTATTTTCTAAATTAGCCAGCATTCCCTGGAATCTGCTCCATTTATCATTCATTTAGCAAAAAGACCGTCGTCAATAAAATGACATATTTCAGGCATGACAGCTGACCCACAGCTTTGCCAGTACAAATCACACTAATCATCGTGGTTGGCTATGTAGGTTCGACATTGTAGGCATAAGGAGTTGTATAGAAAGAAAAAAGACAGACTGTATAAAGCTTCATTTACCTGATTCAATATTACTGGCTGTGCAGTTATGGTGGCAACTGGTCTGAGGGCTGGCTGGGCCATTGCAGGAAATGTAATGTTTCTACATACTGGTTGAGAATTTGAAGGAATAGTCAAAGCTCTGCAGGCAGACTGCAATATTGCCGGGATTGTTCTGGGTGGCTGATGTGCTGGTAAACTTCCAGCAAGAGGTCTCTTTATAGGCTCAGGTGAGCCAATTGGTCTTGGAAGTGGCTGGACTACGGCAGAGCTGGCTGCAGGTCTAGATATAGGCTGGTACACAGGTGTAACTGGCATAGTACCAGGATTTGCCGAAGAAGGAGTCTTATAGTGGTTACTGGAAGGCTGAAACGAAGCAACGGTTCCTTTGAATAAAAGAAAAATAAATAAATAAATCTGTAAGGGTATATAATGAAAAATAACCATGTATAAAATTCTCTGTTATATGAAAGATTATTACCTCTGGAAGGCGTTCCATTTTGCATAACTCGTGGTGATGAGCTAAGCTGGGCACCGGATACATTGTCTGCTAAAAAGTTCATATATAGGATTGAAGAAAACAAAAATGGCAGAAATCACAAACCACCCAAAACATACATAATACAATTATGTGAATTTTAAAATTCAGCATTTTATAGAACTTTTGTTTCTAGCTAATGGTTGTAGCCAAAAATCTTCAAAATTCCGATAATATACAGGTAAACCCCGTTATAACGCGGTCCTCGGGGTCCACCCCGAGACCACCGCGTTAGTAATGGGGTCGCGGGAAAAAAAATGGCCGCCGCATCGGCGCATCATCGCCCTCTCCCTCCAGCAGCACCCTTCACCCCGCGGGACAGGAGATGGGAGCGGGGATGTCCCTCCGGTCCCCGCTTCCCCCTGTCACCGCGTGACAGCCCGCGGTGAAGGAGATGGGAGCGGGGATGTCCCTCCGGTCCCCGCTTCCCCCTGTCACCGCGTGACAGCTCGCGGTGAAGGAGATGGCAGCGGGAAACGGGGTGAGTACACCAACATTTAAAGTGTGTGTGTGTGTGTGTGTGTGTGTGTGTGTGGTGTTAAAATGGCGGCTGAAGGACAAAAGATGTTAAATCCAGCAACGAAAGGGTTAACCAGCAATAGGCCAGGCAGTAAGCTGCAGGTACCCTTGGGCAGGAGAAGGGTTTAAAGGGATGCCTCAGGCAGGGCTGTACATGATTCATGCTGCCTTCCCATGGCGAGGGGGGGGGGTGGGCTGCTGACATGTGAGGGGGGGGGCTGCTGACATGTGAGGGGGGGGTGGTCTGCTGACATGTGAGGGGGGGTGGGCTGCTGACATGTGAGGGGGGGGGTGGGCTGCTGACATGTGAGGGGTGGGTGGGCTGCTGACACATCTGCTGACATCTGAGTGCTGTGAGAGCTGTGTGCTGTGAGCTGTGTGTAGTGAGAGTGTGTGCAGTGTGCAGTGTGTGCAGTGAGAGTGTGTGCTGTGTGCAGTGAGCAGTGTGTGCAGTGTGCAGTGAGCAGTGTGTGCAGTGTGCAGTGAGAGTGTGTGCAGTGTGCAGTGAGAGCAGTGAGCAGTGTGTGTGCAGTGTGAGCAGTGTGTGCAGTGAGAGTGTGTGCTGTGTGCAGTGAGTGCTGCGTGCAGTGTGTGCTGTGTGCAGTGAGCAGTGTGTGCTGCGTGCAGTGTGCAGTGTGTGCAGTGAGAGTGTGTGCAGTGAGAGTGTGTGCTGTGTGCAGTGAGCAGTGGGTGCAGTGAGTGTGTGTGTGTTGTGAGCAGCGTGAGCATTGAGCATTGAGCAGTGTGTGTGCAGTGTGTGTGCAGTGTGTGTGTGCAGTGTGTGTGTGCAGTGTGTGCAGTGTGTGCAGTGTGTGTGCAGTGTGCAAAAAAAAAAAAAATTTTTAAAACGGGAGCCACGGGAAAACCGCGTTATAACCGAATCGGAGGGGTGGGTGGGCTGCTGACACATCTGCTGACATCTGAGTGCTGTGAGAGCTGTGTGCTGTGAGCTGTGTGTAGTGAGAGTGTGTGCAGTGTGCAGTGTGTGCAGTGAGAGTGTGTGCTGTGTGCAGTGAGCAGTGTGTGCAGTGTGCAGTGAGTGTGTGCAGTGTGCAGTGTGAGCAGTGAGCAGTGTGTGTGCAGTGTGAGCAGTGTGTGCAGTGAGAGTGTGTGCTGTGTGCAGTGAGCAGTGTGTGCTGCGTGCAGTGTGTGCTGCGTGCAGTGTGCAGTGTGTGCTGTGTGCAGTGAGCAGTGTGTGCTGCGTGCAGTGTGCAGTGTGTGCAGTGAGAGTGTGTGCAGTGAGAGTGTGTGCTGTGTGCAGTGGGTGCAGTGGGTGCAGTGAGCAGTGGGTGCAGTGAGTGTGTGTGTGTTGTGAGCAGCGTGAGCATTGAGCATTGAGCAGTGTGTGTGCAGTGTGTGTGCAGTGTGTGTGTGCAGTGTGTGCAGTGTGTGCAGTGTGTGCAGTGTGTGTGCAGTGTGCAAAAAAAAAAAAAAATTTTTTTAAACGGGAGCCACGGGAAAACCGCGTTATAACCGAATCGCGGTATAACGAGGCGCGTTATAACAGGGTATACCTGTAGTTGTAGCCAAATATTAGGACACAGTGCTCTTTGCATGTCATTACCAAGAATCCCTGGCTACAATGGAAGGACTGTATACTAAGAGATAATGGTGAAAAGCAGGGTCGCAGACCTGTCTCAGATGTGAATTTACTCACAAATAATATTTTATTTACTGTACACTGAATGGTGGAGGGTTTTTGTCACTTATTATTTATTTTTAACTCCCCATAACTTATTTTGAGTCTGGATGGAGGCACTACCAGCTTCACATTGCAACGGTAGTAACCAACCTCACACTGATGAGACCCAAATGAGTGAAACAGCTGTGAGTAGGTTTACTGGCTATATACTTCTTTAACCCACTTGTGTGACTCAATTTGATTCCAGTATTTGACAAATGAACGTGATTAAAGTGCTAATCCAGCAGCGGACATGCAAATCAGTAGATCCAATAAAGCACAATACAAGTGATGATACAAACTCCCATTTAAATGGACCGCCATGCAAATCACACACATACACACAAATCTACCACCAAGTCTATTTCAGT